>NC_133659.1:52591488-52741356 GCF_037893015.1 Macrotis lagotis
TAGGACAAAATTTTCCTGTGATTCTATACCAGAGGATTTTTTGTTTGTTTTATTTTGATTTTGACATTAACAATTCCATAATTCACACTATTTCTTTCTCTGGGACAGGATTATTTCAAACTTCTATTTAGTTTTCTGTTAGTTTGAATATTTTATATTTTTGAATTCATCCCTTTATTTTGAGCTCTCACTTTTGTTAGGAAAGAACTGTGCATGGTACATTCTAACAAGTGTCATTATTTCTCGTTGCTTTATTATGATTTTACATTGTTTGCTATTTTACTATTTTGTGGATTTGTCCTTATCTTTTTAATGAAATTAGCTCAAGGTTTATCAAATTTATTGGTTTTTTCAAAGAATCAATTTTTAGCTTTATCATTTCAATGTTTCTTGTTCTCAATTTTCTATTTTTCCTCCATTTTTTAATATTAGCTCTTTTATGATTATATTAGATTTAGATGGTACTCTGCAATCTATTAGTACTGATCTCCTTGCTTTTTTCTTAAGCAAGACCCTTCATTGCCTAACTGGACATTTTCACTAAATGTTCCCCATGCCTAAAATATTTTCCCTCTTCATTTCTAATTCCTAGATGGATCTAGAGTCAGGGAGATCAGAATTCAAATGCAATCTTAATCATTTGCTAGTTATATGATGATGCACAAGTCATTTAACTTATCTGCCTCACTTTCCTCAATTATAAAATGGGAATAGCAATAGTACCTACCTACCATTATTATTGTAAATATTGAATTAGACAATCTTTTCAAAGCACTTGTAAGAGTTCTTAACATTTAATTAGTACTTAAGAAATGTTTGTTCCCATCTACCCTCTTTGTTTTTTAACTAACTTATTATTTAGAATTCCATTTCCAAATCTCCATTTTAGTCTATCGTCTTTCTCTCCCTGAATTACTATTTCTTATTGCATTCTGTTACTAAAAGGATGTTTACTATTTCGGTCTTCTCAGGTTTATTTGAAATATATCTTTGCCCTCATAGATGGCCAATTTTTGTAAAAAAGCCTACATAAAGTTGAGAAGTATGTTTATTCATTTGCTCATTCATTTATTTATCCATTCATTCATTGATTTATTTAGAATGTCTATTAAAAAGATGTCAAACAATTTAATTCTAGTTTCTCTAGCAATTTGATCAATTCCATATTTTCCCTTTTGTTAAATTTGCCTAAAGTAGTGGGATAGACATTAAAACCTCCTGCTACTCTTGTATTACTCTATAGGTTCTTGGAATTTGATAAATTTTTGTATTATGAAATAAATGCTAAGACATTTGATGCATATGTTTGATAAAGGCTTTCTATGATTACATTCAGCATAATATATTTACTTATTTATTCCTTTTTATTATGAATGTTTATACATTGTCTCTGTCAAATAACTAGAGTACAACTATTGTTTTCTTTTTAATTCACTTATTGCATGGTAAATTTTTTATATCCATTTTTACTTTGCATGTATTTCTCTTTTTAATGAACAACAGATTAAAGATTTTTGCTATATTATCCAATCTATTACATTTTGTTGGATTGTTTAATCCATTTCTACTAGGAATATGAGGGTTAGATTTTTTTTTCCTCCATGAGTTCCTACTGTTGTATCTTTTCCTGAATTGGGATTTTTACACTCTTTCTCTATAAAATTGGTATCTTGCCATTTCAGTTATTTTAACTTAATCTACTGGGAGGCAATTCTATTTCCTCTAGCTCTCTTATTGTCAACCATCTTTTCTTTATTTTTCTATTTCCCGTCTGTGCCCTATTGGGAATTTTGTTTAACTTAATATTGCCTTTTTTTCTTTTTCTGTTATTATCTTTTATGTTTTGGTTACTTAGCAAGAGAAAGTCATATTCCTCCACTGTTCTTCAACTTGTTTTTCTGTTAGATTTTTAAATTTAATTTTCTGCATCTTTTATCTTGAAAGCATTTATTGTTCCTCATTTTTTGGCAGCTCTGGAATTTGACTAGAATACTCCTAGGAGCTTTAATTTGGAGATTTCTTTCAAGAGACAAACAGAAGATTCTTTCCATTTCTATTCAGCATTATAGTTCTAGCATATCAGGGCAATTTTCCTTTATATCTATCTTCTTCTAATCTGATATCAAAAATTTTAGGTTTTATCATGACTTTGAGGTAGTAGAATGATTCTTTCTTATTTTCTTATTTTTTTATTCTATTTTTCCAATTCCATGTTATGTTTTTCAATATTCATCTACATGCACAAGTTAAACAATTTTCTTTCACCCTCCCTTACCATCATCCTTTCCTCAGTGGTAAACATTGCACATGTACCTGTGTGTTTAACATACTTACATATTTAATATATTTACATTATATATTTTCTGTATGAGAAAATAGGACTAAGGGAAAAGAAAGAAAACCATGGGGTACAAAGGAAAAACATAAGATAAAGTGAACACAGTCTTCATTCAGATTCAGATTCTATAGTTTGTTGATTTTTGTTTTCTTTTGTTTTCTTCCTCTAGAAGGGGCTAACACCATCTATAACAGGTCTCCCAGGGTTGTCCTAGCTCTCTGAACCGCCGAAGAGGAGCTGTGTCCATCAAAGTTGATCAACTCACAATATTGTTGTTGATAGGTACAGTGTTCTCTTGCTTCTACTCCCTTCATTGAGCATCAGTTCCTGTAATTCTTTCGATTCTTCCCTAGAGAGTGACCATTCATAAACCAAAGTTTGTTCAATCAATCCCCAATTTATGAGCATCCCCTCAAATTTCCAATTATTTGTCACTAAAAAAAAGAGCTATTATGAATATTTTGAAACATGTGGGACTTTTCCCATTTTTTAAGATTTCTTCTGGATATAGGCCTAGTGTTGGTATGGCTCAGTCAATTGGTATGATCGATTTTATTGTTCTTTGGGCATAATTACATATTGCTCTTTATAATGGTTGGATTAGTATAAAATCTCACCAAGAATAGTGCAATAATTCTCAAATTATCTCTTCTTTATCTATTTTCCAGGTCAGTTGTTTTTCTGATAAGCTATTTCACATTTTCTTTTATTTTTTCATTCTTTTTATGTCCTTTTATTGTTTCTTGATGCCTCATGGAGGCATTAACTTCGACTTGTCCAATTCTAATTTTTAAGGAATTCTTTCCTAGTGAATTTTCATGTCTCTTTTGCCATTTGGCCAGTTTCGTTTTTTAAAGTGCTCTTTTCTTCAATATCTTCGTGCCTCTTTTATCAATCTACTATTTCTAATTTCATAATTTTATTATTCTAATTTCTTTTCCAGGATTTTTCTACTACTATTCATCTTTTTTCTTTAAGTATTCCATGAATTATTTTTTTAAAAAAAATTATTTACATAAGGCAATGGAGTTAAGTAACTTCCCAAGGTCACACAGCTAGGTAATTATAAAGTGTCTGAGATCAGATTTGAACTCAGGTCCTCCTGACTCCAGAGCTAGTGCTCTATCCACTGTGCGACCAAGCTCCCCCACTTCCATGAATTCTTATTGGACTTGTGTCCAATTTGATTTTTTTCTTTGAGATTTCGCTTATATGTTTTCATGTTGCTATTATCTGTCTCTTTAGTAGATTTTTATGATCAGGTTCCTTTTTGTTGTTATATTTTGTTCATTTTTCTAACTTATTTCTTTTCTTTGAACTTTATGTTAGCTGGATTTAGGGAAGCATTGTACCAACCTTCAGATTTTTTCATGCTTTTTCTGGTTTCTGAGCTAGTTCTAGGGGTCTGTAAGTCTTCAGGGTTCCAGCTGGTGTTGTCCTAGGAGAGGTATAGTCATTTCTTTCCCTGTGTCTACACTGATCTTTATCTAGGATGCTCCCCTGAAGCCATAGTGCCATAGTTGTTAAAAAAAATCATCTCTTTCTGACCATTTCTAATCCCCTTATTGTTTCTGGGCTAAGAGCTCCTGAACCTGATACTAATGATGCCAAGGCCCACAGCTGATGTTGTCACCCACACTCTAGGATAGCACTCATCCTGGTGCCACAGACCTCTCCAGACAATCTCCTAAATTGTTTTGGGCTGGAAAAATACCTTACCCAAAACTTTGCTTGCCTTTGGCACTTTGTAATTCTGGTTTAAACATTGGAGACACAAAAAGAGACAAAATATGGTCCTTGCCTTCAAGGTACTAGCATTCCAATGTAGGAACAATCATGAAAATAACTATATACAAACAAAATATATACAGTATAAGTGAAAGATAATTTCAGAAAGGGTAGAATCAATAGGAGAGGATCAGAAGAGCATTAATTTCTGGAGGTCACTAGGTTGACATTCTTTAACTTGAAAAGAGAATTTACTCCATTACTCTGACTCTCTGAGTGAATTCTAGGCAGGTTCTTCCCAGAGAATATTTTGGTGTCCCTGGTATCATGGAGTATTGTTGATTTGGGGGTTCATGGAGAAGAGGAAAATAATCCCATCCCCTTTCTTTTAGTTTCCCTTCCTGTTTATTGGCATCAACTTTCAAATTTAACTGAAGAAAATGATGGAAATTAAGACAGAAAAATTGAAATTCCAGAGTTGTAGCATTAGTGACTTTAGGTGATTCTATATCTCCATTAATGAGGATTCTGAAGTTTCTTTCAATATTTAAAACTTTGCTATAAATGATGAAAATGAAATGCCTGATAATGCAGCTCCTGAAAAGGTGAGTAGTTAAATATATTAATGCAAATTCACAAAGGATTTTTTTTAAATTAAAATGAATATCTCTACTCTATTTCAGCAAATTATTTTAGATAGCTTAGGTTTCACCTATCTCACAAAGCAAACAATAGATTTGGTGGAAATCAATTTAATGCAAGTATTATCTTTGTTCTTAAAAGTTTTTACCTTATTTACAATTTATGGGTAAGCTCAAAAGGGGAAGTTGTTCAAGTGTTTTTTTTTTCTTCTGGGTACAGTTTTCAATGGAGAATATTCTGTTGGGTGTTTATCAATGTATGTAAGCAAGCAGGGACTCATTCATGTATTTATTAAGTTCCTACTATGTTCAAAAGTGTGTTTCATACCAAGAATATCATCTGGAGCTATAACTGGCTTTTTTCCTAAGGCACCAGCTGGTCCTTTGCTATCCAGGAATTTCTAGTTACAAATTCCCATGTTTCAGTTCTTAGAAATGTAGGTAGGAAGATGAGGGAAAAAGGGAAAAAACCCACAAAATTTCACCCTGCTGCATCCAAGGATAAGGAGGAAGACGAACAAAAGGGGAAGAGGAAGAAAAGCACTAGCAATACCCATTCAGATGGAATTTCTAGTTATTTATCAGTTATCCTGGGGCAACGAAAGACATATTAAAGAGAAAGTAAAGATCATGTAGTCCATGTAATCCTAATTTGGGGTCTGTGAACTTTTTAAAAAATATATAGTTTGAAGTCATTTCAATATAATTTGTGCCCTAGGTAATATTTTAGAATTGGTTTTATGCAACTAAAACCTTTTTGGACCTTAGAAGTCCAATGAGTGGTAAGTAGTCACATAAAAAAATTTGAGAATCCATGATCTAGTCTAATCTCTTTTATATACATGAAAAGAAACAGAAGAACAAAAACTATAAATGATTATTTCAAGGTATCACAATTTCCTTGCAATAGACCTTAAACTAGAACATGAATTTCCAGATTCTCAGGTTAAAGACCTTTCCATTAAAAGATATTTGCTATCTAACAAAAGACTTTTGTGCAAGATATGAGAGACACAATTCATACTTTCCTTGATATTTTCCTTCCATCTTCACTTCCTTCTTTCATACTGCCCTCTTTGCCTCTTCTTCCTTTTTCTTTCTTATTTCTTTCTTTCTTTCCTCTAACTCCTTCCATAAACCTCTTTTTTCTTCCTTCTCTCCTTCCATTTCAGCTTCCTCCTTCCTTTCCTCTTTCTCTCTCTCCTTATTTTCTTTCCTTTTTGCCTGCCTCTTATCTTCCTTTTTTTTAAATTCTCCTTGTTCGTGCCTATCCTTTCATTCATTCTTCCCTACTTCCTTCCCTTTTTTCATTCTTCCTCCTTCCTATTTTTCTCCATCTCCAACACTTTTTATTTCTCTCTTGCCCTCCTTCTTTGCCTCAGTCCCTTTTCCTCTTCTTTACTCCTTTTCTCCTTTCCTTTCTTCTATCTCATTTTGTCCCCTCTTTATCCCAGAGCACTTCAGTCCTGGATTTTAGACTTCAGAAGTACCTTTGCCCCTGTTGCCCCTCCTTCTGATCAGATTACTTCTCCCAGAACATCCTTTTTTGTTTTATTCTGAACTTACAAAATAAAATAAACAATTCCATAACATAGTACAATAAAAAATGGTAGTACATGAAATTGCAAATCTAATAAGTAAAACTTGCTATTCTGTTAAAAGATATAGTAAAGTTATTCTTGTACCTTTTTTCTTTTTTTTTCCTCCCCTCTCTTCTATTGAAGGGGAGATCCTGGAACTGTCATATCTTCATTTCTTATCATGACTGCCCCTATACTGGCAACCTTCCCTGTCTCTTTTCCACTTCCTCCTATATATTGTTTTTGCTCTTTAAATTGAGGACAGAAACTGTATTTCTTTTTTGTCTTTGTATTTCCAACACTTATTACAATGACCGGCAAATAGTAAGCACTAAATAAATGCTCTTTTATTGCCTCCCCTCTTCCCTTGAATAGACCCAATCTACTGATCCTAAGTCTGATTCCCCTGGTGATGCACCCGTCTTCTCAAACCTTTCATCTCCACCAGAGAAGTAGAACTTCCAAGAGAAAAACAAAATCAGCTGGAGAAGCCTTACCCACTCTTAATCGTCAGTTCTTATTCTAATCATCACTGGAAGAGTTTATCACCTGGTTGCTCTAAATTATCTAAAGAAAAGTCTACCCACTATCCCCTGGAGCATAGATAGGCCAGTTAGTACTGAGTTAATGAAGACACAGCTCTGTTACTTTGGCAATATCATTTAGATCTCAAATCCATTTTGTGAAAATTGAATGAAGATTTAGTCCTACATTCTTTTCTGATTTGTTCCTAGATGATGTTCCAATAATATAGCAGGATGAGGACATAAAAGAAAGACCTTGTTAACATTGTATTTACTTCATATCTGATTGAACTATCGATAGTCATTGACATAACTAACCTTCTGAATGTAACAAACGTTTTCCTTTCTGTTGAAACATGTTCAAGATTACAAAGTCCCTGAATCCCTATTATTTCCTCCTGAAATCATCCATCCTGGTACATCCTTGGAGGGTTAAGTATAACAAGAGATTTTAATATTGCAAGAGATTTACAGCTCGCCCTTAGGGTAACTTGGCAGCAGTTTCTTGCTACTAAATATTCAGATCTGTCATCATTTTTTACAGTGTTAATTCAATTGTTCAAGATGGTGTCTGTCCACTTAGAGAAAGGAGGTATTTTCTCAACTCAGTTTTAAAGAATTTGCCTTAGGAATTCTCCCATTCCAAGGAATTTTACTTTATCTCATTTACTCGGTAAAATAACAGTTTCTTGGGAAATAAGTAATCAACTAGCATTTATTAAACACCTACTATGTACAAGAGATGGTTAAAAAGTCAGAGAAACTGTACATTTAAAGAGTCTATAGTCTCTTAAGGTATAAAGCATGACTACATATAGTTGACCCTCAACATTCTCTGGGGTTAGTGGCACAGAAACCCTATGAAAGTAAGCTCTAGACCCCACCCCAAAATTTTATTTTTAATAATTCTGATCATATTTATTTAATACAAAAAAGTTAAACAACAGATTGCACTTATAGAAATGTTGCAGTTTTTCTTCAAGTGAGATTCATATCTTGCATGCTTTGCAGAGTCTTTGCATTCACTCATTCAGCTGCAGAGAAAGCTCTATGAATTCCCTTCTCTTACAAAAAAAGTCCAAAATGCAAAGATTTGAGAGTAAGACAATCACAAGACTCAAACTGGATGGTAGAGATATGAAAGAGGAGGCATTCCCAAAGAATGTGCATAACCTGTCATCCTTTGGTGCACTGAAACTTTTAGCAAAATTTAACTGTTTATCATAAATTATAGTTATGCTAGTATTGATATTATGGATTAATAAAATATAATGTTTATGCATTCATGACTCTTTATTTTTTAGTTTTTTCTGCATACACATGTCATCTATGATTTTTCCAGAGTATGCCATAAATTTCCAAAAATTTTCATTTAATTATTGATGTCAAAAATGCCATCAATATCAAGGTATGACAATATAACTATATACATAACATATATAATGGTAAGTAGATGGTACAGTGGATAGAATACAAGCTTGAAGTCAGGAAGATTCATGTTTCTGACAGCAAATCTAGTCTCAGACAGCCTATGTTATCTGGGACAAGTCACTTGATCATAATTTCCTCATCCGTAAAATGAGCTAGAAAAGTCAAGAAAGCCTCAAATGTGGTCACAAAGAGGTGGGACACTACTGAAAACAAGTGAAAACAATAACCCATAATGAGCAGATAAAAGAATAGAAGTTACTGAACCTAGTGTGTAGTGTACCAGAAAGTGGAACCAGAAAGTGGAACCAGAAAGATGTGAGTTCAGGGACAAAGACTTCTCTTTGCCTCTGTTTCCCCATCTGTAAAACAGGATGATATTAATCACCTGCCTTGAAGGGCTTTATGAAAATCAAATGAGGAAATATCTATAAAGTGATTTGCAAACTCCAAAGCCCTACATGAATACGAGTTATTATCTTCTTTGATTTTATTGAAGAAAGAGAGAAAAGGGAAAAGTTCTGGGATCAAAGCTATTTTGCTTCAAAAGTTAGTTTTATTATAGGAAGGCATTGTCATACATTTGTATTTGCTGAACTTTATGACTCAAATGTGCTCCCTACTCACTTCCACCTGATAGAATCCCTACCTTCCTTCAAAGCACAGCCCAGGGGTTACTTCTTATATAAGACCTTTCCTGATCCCCAAATCATTCATTTTCTCTCCTTGAAACTGCTTTATATTACATGGTGTCCACTTTATATTAAGTTATGTACACTTTATACTTATTTGCATGTGATCCTGTTCTATGCATTCAGAGGAATCTAAGTTTCTAGAAGATCTTTACAGAAGACACTTAAGATTTTTTAAAATTTAAATTTTTTAAAATTAAAATTAAATTTTTTGGATTGAATTATTTTAAAAGTTATGCCAATGTTTTGTGATCTATAGCAATGAAATAAGATTCTTGATCATTAAATATATAATATTTCACAGGTTTGTATTTTTTCATATGTTGAGAGTTTGAAGATATTGAGAGCGGATATCCCTAAAGGTAGATTTAAGAGAATGAATGATTTAAAAAATTTTAAATTTGCTATGATAAAATGTACTAATTCTGATCCATTGATGAATCCTTTATTTCTGATCACCATTCTACATGTTAAAGTTAAAATATTTTAGCATAATCAGATCTCCAAAATCATTTTATTGTCGTTATGTGACTAAGTTCTCAACCATTTGCATATTTTAAGACTAATTAAGGAGACAGAAAACTTGAGTTCTAGTACCAAATCTTCCCTTTTTTTGATGCAAGTAAGTCTCTTTTTCTTCTTGGACCTCAATTTTCTCATCTAAAAATGCAGGATTTGTCATGATGACCTCTAAGGTCCTTTCTAGTTCTAACTCACTGGTTACATGAAATCAATCTGTATCATTTGCACTTCCTTTCAGTTGAAACTCATGATCTACATATGGAAAAAAGGTTTCATTTTGCAGGTATTGTTAGACAAAATACATGAATATTAAGCCATTATTTTTACATTAGCAAGTTTTCCCCAGGTAGGTTTTTATCATTTTAAGACATTTTGTTTTGTGTGTTACTCTCTTTTTGTCTAATCACCTCTAAAATTATGAACACTCCAAGAATAATACACCCTGAATAACAAAACAGCTTGAAATATTCATAACTAAGAAAGCAACTGGTAAATGTTCATAAACAAAGTTGTTTGGAGACTCCTTTATTAATTTTTAATTTATTTTCAGTCAATTCCTTATTACTTCCAAATTCCTGTAGGGGATTCTGTTAATTAGTCATGTGTAAAATATTCATTAAAACCAGCTTTCTATTTTCTTCTTTTATTGCAAATTTACATTTCTAATCTTATAACCAAAATAAATGCCATTGGGTAGAGAAGCCACATTAATTTTGCTCCTCCACTTGAAATACAACCTCAAACAAAAGATATGGTAATGTTCAACACAGGAATATTGGGATACTCTGATAGAAGACATATCAGGTGGTTGCCTAGTTAAACAATTGAAAGTATGAACATCAACATACAAAAGGGATAATTTGTAAAGCTAGAAGAATTACTTAAGATAGAAACCACTAACCTTGCCTTGTGTTTTCCTCATTCATGTCAGGATACCTTTAGAATTCTAATTCAATCCAGGAAGCATTGACCAAAGAATCAACCAAAAAGTGATCAATATTTCATTTATTTGAAGACATCTTAAAAGGTGGACTCATTCCCACCTGAGGCAGCTTATTTTATCTTTGTATAATTTTAATTGTAACAAAATTCTTTCATTTATTAAGCTTAAATTCACCTGAAATTTCTGTTTGATGCTCCTGGCAAAACAAGTCAAATCCATGTACAGATCTTTAAATGGTTGAAGATATCTATAATGTACTCTTCCCTCTACCCTAAAGTATCTATCCTTCTCAAGGGAAACGTATCAATTTCATTCAGTTGATCTTTAAATAGCATGGTTTTGGGGCCCTTCAAAAAGTTGAATGACTAGAACAGGGTTACACAGTAATGATGATGTTGATGTGTAATTTACTTTATTGGTTTGAAATTTCTTTTATTAAATCATTTTAAATTTTATTTGATTACAAACAGAATTTCAACTATCAATATAATTCAACTTGTTTGGCAATTCTTTGCCTTTAATTAATTTCACCACATAAAAAAGTCATACATTTTCATTGGTTTCTTCCAAATCTCTATCAAGAGTCTTCTCCCATTTATACTTGCTCACTCTCCTCTTAACATGGCCATATCTGGTATATACTTTGTTCTAGTTCTATTAATATTACTGTCATTTGCTTCTCATTCTTTCAAAAAATTGCCAAAGATTTCTTCATATTCCTCATATTTTCCAGTCTAAAATTGTGCTTTGGGAGTCAAATACATTAACATATTTATTTATCTGTAACATTAAGGTTGTTTCCTATTTGCATTACAATTGCAACTAATGGCTTATGAAAATTCTGAATCCATATTTTTTTTATTGTTGCTTTTAATGACAAAGATTGGATTGAAACCATCCTCATCCCATTAGACTAAGTGGTTACTAAGTTGCTTAGATAAGAATTGTTAAATAGATCAACACAATTTGACCATGCCTACAGATTTGTGTACAGGTTTTCAAATAAGTTAAGAAAGAAGGAATTTCAGATATTAAAATAATTGATGAATTTTAACTGGCATCCCTTCAGAAAAAGAGATCACCTGAGGGGAAAAAAGATAATAATAATAATAGCACCTAATTACCAGTGTTGTGGTGAGGATTAAATGAAGTAATATTGGAAAGTGTAAGTATAGTGCCTCACACATAATAGGTACTCATATCTATAATTGTTGTCTTTATTCCCATTAAGATAATATTGAATGACTGGGTCAAGGGCTACAATTCCTTTTGTTAAAACTTTATTTTCAAGTAGCACATTAGCAAAAAACATTAAATTAAGCTTCATTAATGAATAATTAATTCACAAATTAAAAAATCATGGAGACATAGTCAAACAATAGTTCATCTGAAAGAAAAATTAAGAGATTTTACTGCACTTCAAGTTTCATATAAATATAGAAGGTTATAGGAAGTTGTAAAAGCTAATGGACTACATTAAGGGTATGAATATATTACAGGAATAAAGTAGTGATAATCTCACAGTACTATGGCACAATCAAACCATTCCTGAATATCACATTCAATTCTAGGAAGCATATTTTGGGAAAGATGATAAGAGACTGAAAAGGAGAGGAACCAGAATAGCGAAAGATTTTGAGTTCATGTGATTTGAGAGTAAAGTTGAAAGAACTAAGAATATTTAGCCTGATGAAAAGAATATTGAGGGGATATATGATAGCTGTCTTCATGCATTTAATAGATTGTCATTCAGATAAGGAATTAGATATCTGTTCTGTTTGGCTCCAGGGAAAGAACTAGGAAAGCCATATACATGTTGAAAAAAGCAAAACTTAACAAAAGAAAAAATTTTCTAAAAAAATGAGGGACTATTTAGGTTACTTTTTCACTGGTAATATTCCTCCTCCATCTCTCTTCCTTAATTTCTTTTTATTTATTTCCTAACATCTCTCTCTCTCTCTCTCTCTCTCTCTCTCTCTCTCTCTCTCTCTCTCTCTCTCTCTCTCTCTCTTTATATATATACATATATATATATATATATATATATATATATTCTGTCACTCATTCTATCATCCCCATATCTCTTGCAAAAATAAAATATTCAAACAGCAATACCCTGATTATGATCAAAAATGTGCATTTCATTCTGTTCCTCTGATACTTCTCTCTGGTAAAAAGTGAGAAGCATACTTATATCACTGTTTCTCTATAGTCAAAGTTGGTCATTTCATTGATAAGAATTCTTATGTTTTTCAGGGATGTTTTTTGAACAAACAGAATCAATGTTATAACAATTGTATATTTCATTCTCCTCAACACTTTGTCCTACATCAGGTCATGCAAATTTTCCTAGGTTCTTTGATTCCATCCTTTCATAATTTCTACTATTCTATTAAATTCATATACTATCTATAAATTCTTAGCTGTTCTCCAACTGATGGACATTCTTCCCTTAGTTTTCAGATTTTTGTTACAAGAAAAAGTTCTGCTATTACTATTTTTACCTATTAATGTTTTCTCTGAATCTTTTTTATCTTTGGAGTAAGCAACTAGCAGAACCATTGCTGGATCAAAAGGTATGCATATTTTAGTGAAATTTTGGAATCATTGACTTCTTTCAAGACAATTCAAATGTCAATTTTTGCAGAAGGTCTTTCTTTATTCTCCAAGCCTCTAATGCCTTCTCTTCCAAAATGTCTTCCTATTTTATATTATCCTGCGTATATCTATTAATATACATGTATATTAACCTTTAGAATATTAGTTACTTTAAGTTTTTTAGGAATTGTGCTATTTTATCTCTTCATACCTAACAAATTTCCTGGTACAGAGTATATGCTTAATAAATAGTTGTTGGTGGATTGATAGCTCCAAATTTCTTTCTATCATGGTTTGTCCAATTAAGAAGTCTAGCAAGTTTACAGATGAATCTGTCCACTCATGTCTCTTTCAAAAATCATAAGTTCATATTTTTGTCAATTTTGCTAAATGGAGAAGTATGAATTAAAATCACATTGTTTTAATTTGCATTTTTAGCTTTGATTTTTTCTTTTCAGAGGATATTTTTCATATCTTCATCTATTTATCTACTGTATATTTCTTGTTCCTGTATATTTGAATCAGTTTCCTAGATATCCACTAGCTTTAGCAAAAAAGCTTGCTTTAAAAGATTTTCCCCAAGTAATTGTTTCCTTTCTACTATTAGTTAAATTTATTTTGTTTCTGATAAAGATCTTCTATTTTCTCTAATCAAAATTGGCCATATTATCTCTTATGATACTCTTTACCTCTTGCTAGATCATAAACCTTCCCCTATTCATAACTGTAAAAGGATTGGTAAGTTGGTTTTTGTCTTTCATTACTGAAGAAGACCAAAATAACATCACTATATTTGAGACAAATTACAGTGTGTCTGACTGTGGCAGATCATACCAATAGGAGATCAGAATTCTCTACTACATGTGAGGCACAAATAGTGCGTTGTGGACACCCTGTCTCACATTTCCTTTGAGTTGCTTCAATTCTACCTTCATCATAGAATGCAGCACCCTCACTGATGAGGGCACACCAAGATGGGCAGTCCTGCACCAATCTCTTCCATGCTGTACAATCAGTTCTAAAGTTCTTAAGAGAGATCTTCAGGGTGTCCCTGTATTGCCATGCAAGTGTTTGCCGTGTGTGAGTTTTCCATAAAATAGTCTTTTAGACAAATACAGTTCTGGCATTCTGCCAAGCCCATTTTAGTTGTACTTTCCGTAGAAATGTTAGAATGCTTGACAGTTTAGCTTGAGAAGGGACCTCAGTGTCTGGTATTCTCTCCTACCAGGTGATCTTCAGAATCTTCATGAGACAACTTAAATGGAAACAATTCAGTTTCCAGTCATGGCACTGGTAGACTGTCTAGGTTTTGCAGGCATATAGCAATGAGCATCTTTTGATGGAATTAACTGCTGCCTTCTTAGAAATGTATGAACTATTCTGCTGGTAAACCCTGTGGAATTCTTGTTTTCATTTAGCAAATTCTGTATTTCCCATTCTTTTTCATCAAACCAGTCTTTATTTTCGAAAGTATCCTGACCCAGATGAGCAAATGCAGATCTGTACACCAGATCTCTGAAAGCTGCCCACTCCCTTTCTGCTCCACTGTGGCCAACTTTGTGTTGGCTGTTTTCCGTCCAATTTAGCAACAAATTGTTCCCATTCAGAGAGACAATCTAATCTTTTGTCATTAATTCTTCTAGTATTCATTTTTGCCTTGGGGTTGCTGCTTTGGTTGAATGTGGATATTGAGCTTGGAGAGGATGAGTCTGTGATCAGTTCAGCACTCTGCACCACATATTGTCTTTGTCATTCTCACATCCTGTCTGTCTCTTCTCCTTACAACCACATAGATGCCAATGTTTGCTATGAGGGTGTTTCCAGGAAGTTTTATTGTGTTTAGGTAAATGGAAGGCATGTTTGTGATAAGAAAGTCATGAGATGCACAAGTCTTCAGTGTTGTTGCTGTTACCAACTCCACTCCTCCCAAGGACTCCCTGTCATGTCTGGTTATCTGAGTCCACTCTGGCATTAAAGTCACCCAGAAATATAAGCTTGACCTCTTTAAGTACACTAATGATTAGGGTGTCCCTGGCTTCATATAATTTTAATTTGATTTCATCAGCGTTCATCATAGTGGGAGCATAGGCACTGATGATGGTGACTTGTTTTCCTGGAAGTGGCAATCTCATTGTCATGAGCCTGTCATTCATTCTTTTTGATAGGCATTCAAGCTTTTTGACTAGATTAGCTTTGATTGCAAAACCTCCCCCAGTTTCATGATTCTCCCCTTCACTGGGGCCACTTCAGAAAACATGTATCCAGATATGACTTCTGTAAGCTTATCTATCTCACTTGCCGGCCTTGTTTCGCTCCAGGTTGCTATTTGTATTTGATACCTACTGAATTCTTTTGTGACAAGAGTTGTTAATGTTTCAATCTATTGGATTTTGTGTTGTCTATGCATATGTGTACACTCTAAGTTGTCCTGTTTCTCTTCGTGACCCAAGGATACTGGAGTGGGTTGTCATTTCTTTCTCCAGCTTATTTTATAGTTAAGGAAACTGAGGCAAACAGGGTTGTGACTTGTTCAGGGCTATATAGATTCTGAGGCCAGATTTAACCTCAGGTAGGTCAGTCTTCCTAACCTCAGGCTAGGTGCTCTTTTGATTGTGCAACCTAGCTGCCTGCCCTGAAACATTACCCATTTTTCGATGCCTTATAACCTCCTTGCCAGTACTCTACAACTAGAAAACACTGACCTTGTTGCTCTTCTGTCTCCAGGCATTTTCACCAGATCTTTGTATCTGGGATGCTCTTCCCCATCATCTTTGTCTCCTGACTTTCTCAGATACCTTCGAGCACAAGCTAAAATCCACTGTTCTACAAGGAACCCTGCCCAATACCTCTTAAATCACGTGTCTTCCCTCTATTGGGGATTGTCAATTAATCCTGTATATAACCTCTTGTTTCCCCCTATTAGACAGTGAGGTCCTTGAGAGCAGAAACTTTCTACTTTTTTTTGGATGCCCAACACTTAAGATAGTATCTGGCAAGGAGCAGAAGTTTAATAAAAGCATATCAACTAGCATACTGACCATAAACATTTGTTTGTATTTCTGATATGTCTCTTCCATTCCACTTCTTTCATTTGCCAGTACCAGATAATTTTTGTCACTATTACTTTGTACTGACTTTTTAATCAGTCTGGAGGAGTAGAACACCTTGAATAGCATTTTCCCCATTGGGTCCTTTGATATTGAGCATTTTTAACACCAATTTATTTACAAATTTATCCAATTCTAACTAAGAAACAAGACATCCCTTGCTACTTTTTGATAAATACAACACACATCCATATACATATGTGTGTGCATGGGTGGTAATATATGCTTCGCTTTATGTGTCTAAATTTGAACAGTCATCTTTTCTATATTAATCAGACTCATTGGGAAATAGCAAATGTTTTTCAGTTGTTTAGGTCTTTCTTTAGTTAGGTAATTAAAATTGCCTTTGTTCTTTTACAGGTTATATGTTTTCTGGATGATTTCTAAAATATTTGCTGGGGTTTTTTGTTATAATAGTTTTCCTTTTATGGTTTTTTTTCTCTTTATTGCTAGTGGATAAAATTTCAAATTGTTTTTTTTTTATTTTATATGACAATGGGGTTAAGTGACTTGCCCAAGGTCACACAGCTAGACAGTTTTTAAATATCTGAGGTGAAATTTGAACTCAGGTCCTCCTAACTCCAGGGACAGTGCTTTATGCACTGGGCTATCTACCTGCCCCATCAATTTTTTTTAGCATTTTTATATTTTATTCTGATATATTGATTAATTCATTTATTGTCTACATTATCATTTTGGGTTGAAATAGTTAGATTTTCCAAGTATGCTATTATGTCATTTGAAAATAATGTTATTTTCATTTCATTTCCAATTTTGTTCTCCTTAATATATTTTTTCTTTCCTATTGTAATTACTAGAGTTATACATCCTAGGTCAAGTAAATTTTTGGACTTCCTATAAAATGTATCATAACTGCTGGTTTTGCAACACAAGATACTTTTTCCAAGGTCCAAGGAATGGACTTATTATTGAAAGAACTGAATCATATTAGTATTTATATTCACAGTATAAATGAAATCAGAAGATAAAATGAAGTTTCAGCTAATGGAATGATGGCTCACACATTCTGCTTGGGAAAGAAAATAAAGAAATTAAGAGGGTAAATTTTATAATAAAACCAAAGGCAACAAAATCATCATTTTATGGGATATTTGATCAATGTATTCATAATAAAAATAACTGCAACTTATCAATCATTATCTAGTGAAAAAGAGAGATATTCAATTTTGTAATTTGTGAAAGTTGCTATTTATGAAGTAAGACCACCCATATTAAATCAATAGATTCTTTTATTCTTAGTGGCTTTAATGGAAAGGAAGTAACAGTTGAGGATAATAAAAATATATTAGAAAATATGGATCAGATTTAGGAATGAGGACCAAAAGCATAGCTTTCACAGATATTTCAAATATCTACCACATGAATAATTCTTTTTAATAATAATAATAATAATAATAATAATAAGGTGCTAAGCATGATGTGGATATGCAAGAAAGCTAAAGCAGCTCCATTTTGTCTGCAGTTCCTGTAACTCGTCCCTTACTCTATTTATACTGTAGCTAATTCTCATTGTGATTTTCTTTTCTGCTTTTCCTGAAAGAAAAGAAAACTCTCTATTAGGATGGGGTTATAAGAGGCAGCTAACCTGAAGAGATTCTTTCCTGTTATTAGATCTATCAAAGGCAACTATCTATCTTATTCCTATCCTTAGCAACAACTACTATGTAATCATTTCATCTCCAGCTTAAATTAAAACCTATATAAACTGTTCCCTTTTGTTCCTTAAGGGAGTCTCTACTCATGGGGATTGAGGTTCCTTGCTGGACCCTCACTGGTTTCCAAATTTTCTGTTTTAGCTTTGACTCTAGTTCTGGTTCTACTTTGTTTCAGCATTGACATTTTTACCCACAAAAGCAAAAACCTGAAAATCATCACAAAAAAAAGAAATTGATTTCATGTTAACAGATAGGGAATGCTATATTACTGATGTGGGAGTCATTGCTAAAGCAATGTACAGTCACACAAACAACTTGTTAAAGAAAAGACAAAAACATTACAACATTAGAAGTTAAAAAAAGAAAAAAGAATATGGGGTTCAATTTAAAAGATTTCATCCTGAACTATTTATGCAATTTATTGTGGGTGAAACATGTTGAAAGAAAGGACATAGAAATATGCTGCAATAATTTTATATGAAAGTTTAACCCAATTAATCAATAGCCAGGAGACCAAAAGAGTTAAAAAAAGTGACTTTGTCAACAAAAACAAGTTTTCTTGCCAAAAGTACAAAAAATAAAAACCTGAGGATAATATCAGTTTAGAATATAGACCCATTTATAAACTCTTATATAGAAGAAACATAGGTTATGAATAATATAACCTCCTAAACCAAAACAGAGAATAGACTCCATTTAAATAAACTTTGGCAAGAGAAATAACTATGTCATCCCAATACTATTAAAGGGGAAAAATGGAAGGACAAGAGATGAAAGGAAAATAGAAAATATTTGTATGTGTTCTTGCAACAGAATTTTTTCACCTGTAGGGATAATAGAGATACCTTGTTGTACATCCCCATATTTGCATAAAAGCAACAAAAATATCACTGAATAAAAAAGACATGGGACTTCTGGTGGAGAGAAGGCAGGAAATTTTTTAAGTTTTCCTGCAGTTCCCTCAGAACCAACATTAATCAGGCCTCTTAGCAGATTCCTGATGAAAGTATTAATAGAGAAAAAGAAGGGTTTTGTGATCAGTATTAAACAGTAGACTGTACCTTGACTACAACAAAATTAATTGAAATATTATCATTCAGTTTGCTCTACTATACATATCCTTTGGCAAGTGGCCAAAACATCTGCTCCATCCCCATGAATCAGAGTTCATGCCCATCTCCCTAAGTTGTACTAAAATTGAATGTCCCAAAAATTATATGTATAAAACATAATGACTCTCCTTTACAGAAAACTGTGAAATTCTTTTACAGATTCTAAACTTCTCCCCAAAACAAGACTCATCTTTTTTTTAAATATACATATTCTACCAGCATAGCTGTGTGACAGCAAGTCATGAGACACAACAGTCCTGAAAGAACTGAAAATGGGCAATGGAAAGATGTATAAAAGGCGTGAACACAGAAAAATAAAGATTATAAAAGAAATCTAGAGTAAAGATTGTTATTGGCAAAAAGGTATGATGAAAAAATATGGTAAATGAGTCATGTATTAAGTGGTGGACAGACAATTAGATCCACTAATTTTCTTGTGATATCATAAAGAAAAAAGATACTTGTGTTGTAACTTAACCTTCCATCTCAGACAAATTGAAAAGACAGTTTCAAAATATTTAGTAAGAGGATGTGAGTTTTTCAAGGAGGATTGGCACCTCTGGTAGGAAGGACTGCTGAAACTTTTTCAGGGTTTTTCAACCACTTTTTGTGTCTATCTGGCAGTCAGCTCTCATCCATGACTCCAAGAAGTTGCAGCATGTAGAAGACACACTGCAGTAAATCAAAAACAATTATACCAGGTTGAGGGTAACCAATAAGCCTGAAATTCATTGGTGGATTAGGGAGATGTCTACCCCAAGCAAGTGAAGACTTTCCTTGGTGAAATGGGCCAATGAGAACAATTTATTCAATCCCCATAACTGAAGCAGCAGGCACTGTGGAGAACTTAAAATTTGGTCAAATATCAAAGATGTCAGTGTTATTCATTGCAATCTGAGGCATAACCAGTCATCTTGACTTTTGTCCTGCCATTGAACTTCAATAACTTTGGAAGAGAAAGTGAGGCTGTTGACTTTGTGCATCTCTGTCTCACTTAAATCCAATTCACATGTGACACCTTGATCCTCTTTGAAAATAAAGGACAAACCACAACAGGACTGAGTAGGCACAATGGGTTGGGATCTGCATCTTTGGAATTAACATTCACATCGCTGCAAAATAGCCTCTGAATATACCCATTTTAATGACCCTTTTAAAAATTATATCTCAAATTAAGTAATCAGATGAAGGCAGGGAAGAAGAGGAAATTGATTATCATATTCTGGGCACTGTTAATGCAACCTGAGCTTTTAGCATTTATTATTGTTATTTTATATTTAATTTCTATCAATTAAAATTTTCATTTTTTAAAAAATTTTATCAACTGTTATTGTCAAGTATTTCTATTTCTGCCACTAATGTTAACCTAAAGTTCAATCATTTGGTCCTCCCTATTAAATTTTGCATTGTTTTGTTGTGTCATAATAAATTGGGGAAGTATGTTATCAGTATCTTCATTTTGAATTTTTGCAAAAATTTATCTTTGTAGAAAATAGAACCAACTATAGAACGCTGCAACATACCCTTTAAGGCTTCCATGCAGGTTAATGCCAAACTCTTACTCAACACTTATTCAATATAGTAAATTCTTTCCTTGTTAACTGAAATCTATATGAGCTGAGGCTTGCATTATTCTGAATTATGAAACCACTTATTAGTCCTATCAACCAATGCTCATTTATCAAACTCATCCAGAAGTCTCTCATGAGGTACTCAGTCAGATTATTTACTTAAATCAAGGGAATATATATATATATATATATATATATATATATATATATATATATATATATATATTTCCCCTGATCAATCAGTTTAGCTGTCCTATCAAAAAAAATTAAATGGTTTAAGTTTGACATTACAGAACGTTTGATTTACTCTTAATAAATCCACGATATGTCTGGTGATTACCCCTTTTGTTTTCCAATTGTTCACTTTTTATCAATTTTAAAATCTATTTTAGAATTCTAATAAGGAGAGGCATCAAACTACCTATAGCTTGCGAAATCTAACTTTTCCCTACTTTTCTGAAAAATGGGAACTCATTTATTTCTATCTAGCATTTTCTATTCACCATGATTCTTCAAAGATCACAGGAAGTACTTTGAGTATCCTGGGATAGTTTGTTGAATCAAAATGACTTGAATTTATCTGAAGAAGTTGCATTCCTTTTTGTTATCTCCTCTCTTTCCTTGGACCTCATTTCTCACTATACTACACTTGTTCTACTTTTTCTCGTGAGAAATCAATCATAATGAAAAGGAAGGTGAAAATAAACTTGGCATTAAAGTTCCTTCTCCCAGGCAGCAGGGAGTCCAGTTCATCTTAATTTCTCTTTGGATCACAAAACAACAGTACAGTAGCAATTGGCATTTAGGAAGTGCCACTTTGGAATCCCAGAATCTCAGTATTGAAAGAAAGCTGTATCTGATCAAAATTGTGTTCTACCAAATACCTGACAAATCTCCCCCCCCATCTCACTGTCTCTTTCTCTGTCTATCTCTCTCTGTGTCTCTGTCTGTCTATCTATCTCTCTCTGTCTCTGTCAGTCTGTCTCTCTGTCTATCCCTCTCTCTCTCTGTGTGGTTGTCTGTCTGTCTCTCTCTGTCTCTGTCTCTCTCTCTGTCTCTCTCTCTCTCTCTCTGTCGCTCTCTCTCTCTCTCCCTCTTTTTTTCTGTCTGTCTCTGTCTGTCTCTGTCTCTGTCTCCCTCTGTGGCTTTCTATCTTTGTCTCTCTGTCTCTCTGTCTCTCTGTCTCTCTCTCTCTCTGTCTCTCTCTCTCTCTGTCTCTCTCTCTCTCTCTCTCTCTCTCTCTCTCTTTCTCTCTTTCTCCCTGTCTCTGTCTGTCTGTCTCTATGCTGTCTGTCTCTCTCTCTATTTCTCTGTCTCTGCATCTCTGTCTCTCTCTGTTTCTCTGTCTCTGTCTGTCTCTGCATCTGTCTCTGTCTCTCTGTCTGTCTCTGTCTCTCTGTCTGTCTCTGTCTCTCTGTCTCTCTGTCTCTGTCTGTCTGTCTCTCTCTCTCTCTCTCTCTCTCTCTCTCTCTCTCTCTCCTTCTGTCTCTCTGTCTCTCACTTTGTCTCTCCCTGTTTCGCTGTCTGTCAGTCTCTCTCTCTGCCTTGTGCTATGTCCTAGGGCTTAAAAAAGCCCCTGCCCTCCAGGAGCATACTTTCTGTTCAAAGAAAATAACACACAGCCAGATAACTAAATGCAAACTGTAACTGTGCAATTTTCAAGGGGGATGGCCTCAACATCTTGAAGGTAGGAGATGGCAGGAGCCAAGCCTTGAAGGAAGGTAGGGATTGAATTGAATTGAATTTTGAGATGCTTAAATTCATTCTGGGCTTTAGCCTTGCCTGACAGCATTATAATTGTACTTCTCTAGGCCATTTCTAGTTTATGAATATGCAATTTGCAAATATTTAGTTTGTGAATATTTCATGAATCTCCTAATAATATATATTACTGTAAAATGAAGGTTTTTGAATAGATGATCTTGAAAGTCCTCTCCAGCTCTAGATTTTATGCTTAGATCATTCTTCATCAAGTAATTTCTAGAAAGAAATGTAATGTCTATTGTGAAGAAAAAAAATTAGGTTACCTGGGAAAGAGAGTTAAGGGAGACCAAAAATAAGTCACTTCATTGACTTTTCTCTCCCCTTGCCTGACTGTCATTGTTTTCCTACTTTTTTCTACTCTTGAGAATCACTGGATTGTCACAGTTCCTGGGTTTGCTGCCAAATACACATTGGATTGGGTGCCATTCTTGTTGGTGCCAGTATGATTTTAATCCCTCCCATACTCTTTGTGAGGCTGCATGTCCATTTATTTATATGAACTTTAATACCCCTAGTCCTCATTGTTCTCCTTGCCTCTAAAACTTCTAATTCTTTCACCACTAGCCAGCCCTATTGCACAATTTTTTTTTTCATTATAGAAAAATGATGACTGAGCAGGTCTGTACCATCATCCTTTCCACATTCCAGGAGTTAGGGACTCAGCTCCCCAATGATCTAGAAAATCTGAGTAAAATTTTTGACCCTCCCCTTCATACCAGAAGTCTGAATTATTATATTCTTAAAAAATAAACTATGATGATATTATATAATACTATACATACATTCTATGCATTTCTGATATTCTAAATGTTTTCTGTTTCAGCTACCTTTGATCTGTGGCTTCCACAAAATTCCAAAAAAATTCCCATTTAATTTCTTATGCCAATCTGACATAGACCAAACAGTGGGAAAGTTGTGATGTGAAAGGGCTAACTTTATATCTTTGTGAATAAAAATGGTGGGAGCTAGTATCCGGACAGGGAAAGATTGGCTGGAAGAGAGAGCATTAGCAAAATCATCTTTGTTGTTGTTTATAGTTAGGTGACCACCCTCCCGGAGGTGTGTAGCTGTACCACAGTTTTGTATAAGGATAAGAGGATGTTTTCTGTTTTGTTTTCAGTATTTTCCTGGTAATGCCTAACGTTTTATTTGCTTTCTTGGCTGCAGCTTCCATTTGGCAAGATTCACTTCAATTAGAACTAGGGTGGGAGCTGGACCAAGGAATAAGCTACAGAGTTTCCACTAAACTGTGCCATCTTTTCCTTGAAATATCTTCAGCTGCGATGGGACACACTCTTAAAACAAAACTGTGTAGACTTTTCCTAAAGGATTCTGCCAGTATCAGAAGCTCCCATTTAAGACATAACCATATGTAATATATTCTTCCCTACAGAGATATCTTAGTTTGCATCACATATAAAGAAAACCTGTTGTTTTCCCAAAGAAAATTTTGAAATTTGGAGTAAAAAAAAGGTCAAATTTAAAAGAAATCCCTTCATTTTGCAATCTCATAGGTATTCATCTGTTTCACTTTTTTTCTTATTTGTTCTAAAAAAAATTAAAGCATGATATTTTGCTATTATTTCAGCCTCTGAGGTAGATTACCTAGAGGACTTTATTTCATCATGTTAAGGAGGTAAGGGAATATGTTTTTTTAAAATATATAGAGGATGGAGAATAGAGAAATATAGAAGATAGAGCGGAGGACTTGATGACCCTTCTCTGACATGCACTAACTTTGAATCCCTGGACAAATGCTTTACCTTTCTGAATCTCAGCTTTCTAACAAAATGGGACTATTAAAACCTTTAAGATCTATAACATGTGATTGTGATAAGCCTTAAATGAGATGTGTAAACACACATGTATATATGCATGTTTGTGGGTATGCATGTATAAATGTATAGACATATATAAATGAATTAGACACATGTGTCTGTGGTGTAAACAATAAAGTAATATACAAATGTCTGCTTTTTTGTTAGTAATTAATAGAATACCCTTCTTGAAGTCAGGAAAACTTGATTTCAAATCTCATTTCAACCCAAATCACTTAACCTGAATGTGAATCAGATCATTATCCAGGAAGTATACATTAACTCAGATTAATTAAGTTCTGAGAGTAGTAGCCTTCCCACTTCTGATCCCTAGAATGTTCACAAAGTGGTACAGAAAGAGTTCTATTGATCACTTATACATTTACTGCCATATTCCGGCGATATTTGTGTACTCTCATATCACTCAAATAAGAGTGTGATCCATTATTTAGAAATTCTCTCCCACAATGCAAAATCTATTTCTGTCTCTCCAGCCTAAGAGACTCCTGTCTATATATCCCCTCACAAGTTTGCTTTAAAGGGTCTACCCAGCATGCAGGGGGCCTTCTTGATCTCTGATATTACCAGGATATTAATGGGTCTTTCAAGTGTTTTTTTTTCCCCCTCTGTTTTCCTTCAGGCTCATCATAGGATAATCCATCTTCATTTCATTTATATATTTTTCTGGCTTTATTATCCCAGTTCTTCTCTGAATTTACTTATTATCTCATGTTGCAGTCTGATCACACCCTCCTCAGCCTCAATGGATTTCTAATTTCCAGTTTTTCAGAATACTATGTTGCATGTCTTGGAGCCATATGACAACAGTAATAGAATGCTAGCATTAAAAAAGAAAGATCTGGAACAAACAAAACTATCACTCTCTATAGATGATTTGATAGTCTACTTAGAGAACACTAAAACTAACTGAAACAATGTCAGCAAACTTGCCGGATAGAAAATAAATTCATCTTTATATACTACCAATAAAATTCAGCTGCAAGAGATAGAGAAATATCATTTAAAATAACTGCACACAAAATACAATTCTTGGCTATCTACCTACCAAGATAAATCCAGGGATTATATGAACTTGTTTATAAAACATTTCACCTAAATAAAGACAAAAATAAATAATCAGAAAAAATAGTAATTGCTCATGGGTAGTCTTAGCCAATAAGAAAAATAACAATGCAACTCAAGGTAATTATTTTATTCAGGGTCTTAGCTATAAAACTGTCAAAGAAATATTTTATAGGACAAGAAAATAATAACAAAATTCATTAGGAAGACATAAGTCTGAAACTATCAAGGAAGTAAATGGGGGGGAAATGTGAAGGAATGTAACCTAGCAGGTCCAGATTTCAAATCATATCACCAAGCATCAATCCTTAAAAGAGGACAGAGAGATGGCACAGAGGATAGAGTGCTGGGCTTGCCTTGGAGTTAGGATGAACTTAGCTCAAATTTGGCCCCAAATACTTACTGCCTGTGTGACTCTGGCTAAGTCACTTAATCCTGTTTGCCTGATTTTTCTCATATGTTAATGGGTTAGAGAAGAAAATGGCAAATCACTCCAATCTTTATCAAGAAAATTCCAAAAAGGGTCCATAAAGAATATGAGATGACTGAAAATAACTGAACAACAAATCATCAAAATAATTGGTACTGACTAAGAAATAGATTGATCAGTGGAATAGATTAGTTACACAATGCACAATAGTAGCTGATGTTAGCAATCTAGCGTTTGATAAATTCAAAGATCAAAGCTTTTGGAGAAAGAACTCACCATTTGACCAAAATTTCTGGAAAAAGGTTGACAGAAACTAGATATATACTAATAATAGTTCACATTTTATACAAAAATAAAATCAAAATGGATAAATGATTTAGACATAAAGGGTGATATTATCAATAAATTAGGGAAATAGGGAAAATATATGTATTTTCAATGTATCTACAAAGAAAAACTTTTGACCAAACAAGAAAAAAAATAGGCAATCTTGAATACATTAAGTGAAAAACTTTCACAGAAGCAAAACTAATACAAACAAAATTAGAAGGAAAATAGGAAACTGGGAGGAAATTTTTACAGGAAATTTCTCTGCTAATGACCACATTTCTCCAATATCTAGGGATTTGAATCAAATTCATTTTTTTTAAAAAGAGCTATTCTATGTCTGAATAATGGGTAAAAGATATAAACAGACATTTTTTCAGAAGAAAAAATCAACGCCACCCATAGTCATATTTTAAAATGCTATAAATCACTGCTGATTAGAGAAATGTAAAATGATACAACTCTGAAGGGGCAGCTAGGTGGCACAATGGATAGAACACAAGCCCTGAAGACAGGGGACCTGATCAAATTTGGCCTCAGACACTTTATAATTAACTATCTATGTGACCTTGGGCAAGTCACTTAACCCCAATGCCTTAAATAAATAAAATTTAAGAAAAGAAAAGCAACTCTGAGATACCATCGCATGCCTATCGGATTGATTAACTTGATAGAAAAAGAACATAACAAATCCTGGAAAGGATGTGGAAAAATTGGAACACTGAAGAATTGTTGGTGAAGTTATTAACTAGTCCAATCATTTGGAAGAATATTGGAACAATATCCAAATAATTATGAAACTGTGCATATGCTTTGATCCTGCAATACTTCTACCAAGTTTGTATCCTGAAGAAAAGAGAAAAAAAGTATTTACGCATAGATATTTATAGCAGTTCTTTTGTACTGGCCAAGAAGTGCAAATTGAGGGGATGCTCATCAATTGACTGAACATGTTGTAATGTAATACTTTACTACTACATGAAATAATGAAGAGAATATTTTCAGAAAATCTTGGGAAGACAAATGAACTCATGCAGAATGAGCAGAACTAGAAGAACATAATTCAGTAACAGCAAAATTGGAGTGGTGATCAACTTTGAAAGAAAACTACTTTGATCTAGAAAAAGATTTAAGATAATTGCATGGAAGTTCTGAAGAGAAAAAAATGTTATATATCTCCAGGAAGAGAGAAATGATGAACTCTGAGCATAAACTAGCAATTTTTTTTTTGCTTTCTTTATTTTTCTTATTTTTTTGTCTGTTTTCTGTTGCAACATGGACATGTGTTTTGCAGAACTTAAGATATATATTTGACATAAAATTGCCTGCCTTCTCAAAGAAGGGGTTGGGAAAGAAATTAGCATTCAAATTGTTGAATGATTATTTTTTAATTATGTCTAAGAAATACTTAATGAGGGGTGGCTAGGTGGCGCAGTGGATAAAGCCTTGGAGTTAGGAGTACCTGGGTTCAAATCCAGTCTCAGAAACTTAATAATTACCTAGTCATGTGGCCTTGGGCAAACCACTTAACCCCATTTGCCTTTCACAAAAACATATATATATATATATATATATATATATATATATATATATATATATGTATATATATACATATATATATTTAAAAAATGAAATAATAAAAATAAAATAAAAATGAGTATTTTTATTTGGAGAAAGATTTGGAAGAAGGAGTTTTGCAATTTACTGTAGGCAATGTAGGTGGCTCTCTTCTTCCTATTTCATTCTGATCCTAACTTATTACCCATTTGTTAGACACCCACAAAATATGGATTCATATATATGTATATATATATATATACATTCTCTTAATAGAATTGTAGAATTTATACATGTTTGAATTATATGATGTATAATATATATATATATATATATATATATACATACATCCATAGATGTATACATACTTTTTAGGAAGATTGATGGAGATTTAGAGAATGATATATGATAGATTGAGATAAATGAAAGATAGATACATAGATTCATATGTACATAGATGACTATAGGTGTTTATACAGTTAAACACCCTATAGTCATATATATATATATATATATATATATATTTTTATATTTATATTTATGTGTGTGTGTGTGTGTGTGTGTGTGTGTGTACGCGTGTGTAGCTATGTGCAACAAACAGATCTCCATCTACTTGGTCTTTCTTGTGTGGATGAACAAAGAAAATACTTGGAGAATTTACAGATCTCTTCCAGAAGATTCTGGAAGTTCTAGTGCTTGGTGGAACTATTTTAATGTAATCCTGGGCTTAGAACAGTGTCTTAAACCTAGTAGGTGCTTCTTAAATATTTACAGATTGATTGACTGACAAACAAGGACATATGGAAGAATTAACTCCTCCAAAGGGAATTTCTCTACAATTCCAATGCTGCTGCTGGTTTTTTCTCTCCATATCAATGGAGAATTTCTTTGTCAAGCACATTTTGCCCACCTTTATACTATTACTGATAATTGTGATCAGAAGATTACTGGACAATATTGTTTTTGTTTTCATATCTTTCAAGGAGCTTGAATGATTTCAATGGATGAAAAAATACATTGATGGGAAAGAAGTTTTAAAATAGCATTTTGTTCTCTTGAAATAAATGTTATTAATTATCAAGAAAGAATAATTATAGTGGACTCTTGCTCTCTCTACTGTTTCTACTACAAGGATATAACATTTATAATGATAAAAAATATTTTATGAAGATAGAAAAAGTCATGTAGGTTGGTGGTAGTTGAAATTCTCAGTGACCTTTCTGTGATATTAATACAGAATGAGATTTTTTTCCCCTTGCCTTCCAGTATCTTTGCCTCCTTCAGACACCTTGTAAATAGAACCCTCAATGATGTCATAGTTTCATAGCCCCCAACATAGATTTCCTCTAAATACACTTGGTTAGCTCCAACGGGTTTTCCTGTCTTTGTTCTCTTTTCTGTTCTTTCTCCCTTCACTTTGTGCACATATGCAGTTAAGATATTATAGCACAAATGTGCTGGCTCTAATGTCCTTGATGGAAATCAAAAATTTCATGAAAAATCTTTTTCAGATCTTTTCTAATTTGTCCTCAGGAAGATTAGCTTACTTCCTTATGATCTTTCTTCTATCTGATTTAATTCAGTAACTATCTCAGCATTTAGCTCGATGTCTTATCCATAGTAAATAATTAAGAAAAGCTTGACTTAATTGCAACGAAACTTTTGAAATAGTTTGCAATCTTCCATTGTCTTTCTTCATAAACTTTACAATTGAAATTATATTCTTAAACTTCACTTTCATCTATTTTTCCTCATGACAAGTAAAGCAAGATTTTTGCTTAATAAAGTACTTAATAGACACTTCTTTTCTATCTTTGATCTATTCATTGATTTTAAATCTTTGAATGATATTATTTTTGTTTGTATCTATGTCCTTTCTTCTGTCCATTATCCATCTTAAATTATTAAAAACTTACTTGAATAGGTCTGGATTGGACTGTCTCAACTGAATTATGCTCTCATTTTTATTATTTTTTTCTATCTCTGTTCCAATATTGATTTGTGATCTAATAAAGATTAAAAAAATCTGATTTAAGGTTAACTATTAAATTAATTATTACATTAAAACGTAAGCAATTGCATTTTTGTGATGCTATTCAGTGCTTTATTAATTTCACAAAAAGAATTATGATATAGAAATTATATTCTAAAGGGTAATAATTTTCATATTCATTTTTTTCTTCTTGGTAAATAAAGCAAATTGCTGAATAATAAACAAATAAGAATTGTGAGTCTATTTGTTTCTCTAATCTGGTCCTCAGAAAGCAGTTTCATATCTTATTCAGACCAAACCAGCTTTTTTACAGCATGGTAGAATCCATTGGAATTTGTTCTTCATGGGCACAACTTTCAGGTACCTAGAGTCACCTCCAGGTCATGATGAATTGACAGAATAAAAGTGGATGAAAGAAGTAGAATAGAGACTAGATCTATGATTTCACTGGTAGAGGTAACTGCCTGGTGTGGAGACTCCTTCTTCCAATTTAGTTCAACAAAAGCTTCTAGGCAATTTATATTCTCAGAAAGTTGCATAAAAAAGAAGTGACTTACCCAGGATCACACAACCATTAGAGGGACTTTAACCCAGATCTTCCTGATTATACGGGGTCAACCCAATGGGGTCTAACCATCGTACAATATGAATTATATATATTTGAATATATATATATATATATATATATTCAAACAATAGCTAAAAAGAAAGGATTTGGTGATTTACTTTTTTCACTCAATATGATTGAATAAAGAGATAATCAAAGTATTCTGCTCATATGATTAACACAAAAGCTGGTATATTGTGAATATAAACTGTTTAGTGTTTTTTGTTTTGTCTTTTAAAAGAAGCTATCTACTGCAAGGGTTCTGAAATTTTTTGTTATCAACATATGTGGCAATATGGTAAAATTGATAGAATCTCTCTAAAAATAATGCTTTTTAAGGCACACAATATATAGTTTTAAACTCTAAGAGATATTGTTTTTCACTCTCATCTATTACATTGTATGAAAAAGAAGCAAATACATGGAAGTACAGTTTCAGTTTTCAAAACAATTTAAGGATCTTTTAAAATCGCATGATAGTGAGTTAGTGGCTGATTGCTGTACAATTGTGCTGAATACTTTGTGACCCTGTGGATCACAGCACACTAATACTGTCTATGAAATTTTCCCATTGCCTTCTCCAGGGGATTAAGGTAAAGGGATGGTTGTCATTTGATGAGTATCATACAACTCATAAGATTTGAACTCAAGTCTTCCTGACTTCAAATCTAGTGTCCACTTGAACCATCTAGGTGCTGCTTAGTTGCTGGTTAGGTATCCTAAAACTTTTAAGTAAATTTTCATTGACATCTTCTGTTGTTATATCAATAAAACTTATCACAGTAGTCCCCTATCCAATAGCCATCCAAAATTTTAATTTTAAAGATAAAAAAGAGTAATCAGCAAAACTGATCATTACATGAATAAAATCTGAAATTTTATGTAATGTTTCATAACCATGAATTTTCCACTTCTTCTAAGAAGTGAGGAAAGTTAGCATCTTTTTTAACTTCTTTGAAGCTTTGACTAATTTATGTAATTTTAAAACATCCACCTTCTTTTTTTTTTCTTCAAAATAAATAGATATTGATGTTGTTTTTTTTTATTTTTCCCCCCAAGTAAAATTTCTCCTAGTATCCCTCTTCTTCCTTGTCCCAGAGTGCCAACCCCCATGAGAATATTTTTCTTTTTCTTTCTGCAAGGCAATGGGATTAAATGGCTTGCCCAAGGCCACGCAGCTAGATAATTATTAAGCGTCTGAGGCTGGATTTGAACTCAGGTACTCCTGACTCCAGGACCACTGTGCCACCTAGCCACCCCCATATGAAGAAAGAAAAGGAAGAAGCAGAAGAGAATCAATTTTCAAAACCACCAGAAAAGTCTTAAATACATATACATATATATACATACATATATGTACACACACACACACACACACACACACATATATATATATATATATATATATATATATATACACACACACACACACACACACACCTAAGGATCTCCCACCATGTATGAAAAGAAGTGGGGGAGGGAAGAGGGGAGTATTCTCATAATTATTCATAAGACCATGCTTCTTTGTAATTTGCAAAGTTCATTTTTGATTGAGTTGGGTTTATTTTTGCTATTTACACTGTTATAGTCATAGATATTCTTTTCTTAATTCTTCTTACTTCACTCTGCATGCGGTCATTTAAGTCTTTTCCACTTTTTCTTTTTCTTTGGGTAGGGGGGTGAGTATTTGCAAGGCAATGGGGTTAACTGACTAGCCTAAGGTCTCACACAGCTATGTAATTATTAAGGGTCTGAGGACAAATTTGAACTCAGATCCTCCTGACTCCAGGTTCAGTGTTTTGTCCACTGCACCACCTAGCTTCCCCACCATATTTCTCAGTACTTGTCATATTCATTTCTTATAGCATAATATAATTATTTTATATTCATGTACCATAATTCCTATAACTATGAATTTCTAATGCAAGAATACTAACCCAAAATGTGCTGCTGCTATAAGTATTTTGATGTATTGGAGGCCTTTCTCAATGATCTTTCTGGAGTTTTAAGTTCCAAGGCAAAATCTCTGGGTCAAAGTGTGTATAGATATTTTAAATACTTGTTAATTCTAGATTGCTTTATAAAATAGTATTAATTCACAACTAAACAAAGCAAAGAATTTCTTATCTTCTCACAACTCACCAACATTAACTTTTCCCAATTTTTTGTCATCTTTGCCATTTTTCTGGATTTTGTAATTTGGTTATCGTTTCTCTAGTTAGTTTTTATTAGTAATTTATTTATCCTCTGATTTTAATATATTTTTTACATTTTAATTACTTGTTTGCTTCCTAATTTTTAAATGTATGTTCAGTCCACTAAGTTTCTACTTATTTATTTTATTAATGTGTTAAGGACATAATTTTACTACTATAGATTTTCTTATCTGCATCACAAAAAATATTTGTTTCATCATTATCATTTTATTTCAAAAAATTAATAATTATGCTATAATTTGTTCAATGACCCATTCATCATTTAAAATTTCAATGTTAAATTATTATTTGTATCTGCATCTTTTATTTGTTCTCATTGAACTGATCACTCTTTTTATTAATTGTGATCTTTAAAATTCATTTCTACTACATCAGCCTTTTTACATTTCTTTGCAATATCCCTGTGTTCTAATATATGGTCAAGTTTTGTAAAAGTTCCATTTGGCTGAGCAGTATGTATATTCTTTAGCAGTCCCATTTAGAAGAATCCATAAAATCACTATAACTGATTGCTAGACTTTAGATTCTTTGAAAGAAAGAACTGGCTTGTTAAGTCTTTCTTTATATTCTCACTACTTAACACAGTATCTGACACATATTTTAAATCAATTTTTAATGCTTTGAGGGGAAGCTAGGTGGCACAGTGAATAGAACACTGGACCTAGAATCAGGAGGACCTAAATTCAAATCTGGCTTCAGACACTTGATTACCGAGCTATGTGACCTTGGGCAAGTCACTTAACCCCATTGCCTTGCAAAAACCTAAAAAAATCATTAAAGCTTTGACATACATTTCTCCAGTAAGTTGCTACATTTGATTCTTTCCTCTTTTTTACCATCAAAACTGAGACATTCAAGTATGTTATTATAACTGTGTGGTTCTATGTGTCTTCCTTCATTAATTTTCCTTTAAAATTTTAGATATTTAAGCATGTGGATTCTATAAGTTTGATATTGCTATTAGTTTTTGGTCTGTAGTTCTTTTCAGCTTGTGGTAATTTCATTATTTATGTCTTGTTTATAGTGTGAATTTCTATTCTGCTAAGTCCCAAAACATGACTGCAATTCCTGCTTTGGGGGATTCAAGTGATACATAGTAAATTTTGTTAAAGCACATCACTTTTATTCCTTGTCTTTGCTTTATAGATATATATCTGTTTCTTGTAACATATGTAAGTAACATATGCAAGAAGAGGTTCTTATGCAATCTTTTACTCTCACTTTATTGAATTTTATTCTATTCACATTTAAAGTTATGAGAGTTGGGCTTACATTTTCTTCAAGTTGTCTCTCATGGTTTTTTTTCCCTGAATTTTTTTTTGTTCATTATCCTCTGTAAAACTGTTTTTTACTCTTCAATTATTTGACTTATTCTTACTCATCAATTTTAATCCCACAAACTCTCTTCTTTCCCACCTTTAATTCCCACCCCATTTGTTATCCCTTTTGCTACTTTTGAAATTTTGTTTAACTTATTCTTTTCTCTTTCCTTTATATAGTTCTTATTCTTCCCTCTTTTCTGTTAAGGAGTTAATTAAATTCCTCCTCTTTTCTTCAATGTCTTTGTTAATTTTTATAATTTTCTGGACCTTTCTCGAAAAGATTATTTCTTTTACCTTGTTCTCCTTATCAATCCTTTCCCCTTTATGTTATAAACTTTTATTCTTTGACTTATTGCTCTTATACTTATTTATTCCTTTTCTAGTTACTTTATGGAAATTGAAGTTTCTAAAATACCTATTAAGAGTTTCTTCTTCTTAAAAATTTCCATGTTTTTGCCTCATAGATCTTTCTACCACCACATTTTCTTCTCTTAGAACACTTTTAAAGTTATAAATTCCTTCAGGAGATAGAGAGGATATTGCCCCATAGTAAAAATTTTCCCTTTTCCTTGATTATGGAATTCATTTTCACCCCATTTTCTCCATGAACTTTTTCTTTTTCAATTGTCATGAGGTTTCCCCTCTGGGTTCATGTTCTCCCTTTTTTCCAAATGGTAGTTATCTCCAGAAGTTCTGATTTTTCTTCTCCTATGGCAGAATTCTTTCAATGGAGCACCTCTCAGAGGTAATGGTAATTCTGCAAATTACGCCCCTTGTAATGTCTTCTTCTCTCATTTCAGAATATACATATGCCACCATGGAAACACTCAACAAAGATATGCCCTCCAACACTAAATTAAAATGTCTTTTTGTAAAAATTCCCCTATTTTAATCCCTAGCTTTGTTACCACATCCATTCTCTATAGACCATCTTCCTGAGATGCTAAAGGACTTATTTTTACCTCTATCATTTAACATTGACTTGATTTTGTTACATAACATATTTCCTAAGATCTCCTGAGCATGTAGGTGACTCTGTAGAGAGACTATGAGACCTTTAGCTCAGATTTGTTGTAAGCCTCAAGTGAGACAGTCCATGTACAACAATTAGCAGAGGATCTGAGAGACAGTAGAAGCTAAATAAATGTCAATTGTTGGCTGTTTGTTGTTGGTTGCTGTTGTTTCTTTTGTTGTTGTTACCTTCTCATTCCAATTCTGTGATTTACTCATCCATTCATTCATGTGTTTTGGGAGAAGGAAAGGAAGGGAGCAAGGAACAATGTGAAAGGAACAGTAGAAAATCATTTACAAATACCTCATATATGCCATTTCAGGCCTGTTCATCCACCATTACTTCTTCATAAGTTCTCAATTCTTATTTCCTGCCTTTCAGAAGAAAAACTCTTCGTGGTCCTCTTATTATTTTGAACCTAATAGATACTCAATTCTTTCATTTTTCCCCTTTTAATATTTTTCCCCTTTTCTCCTGAGATGTGGAAATTTATTACTTACTTGTGTTCTGATTTTGGTAACTGTGTTTATTTAATTTTCTTGTATTTTTGTTCTCTGGGATGGTTGCAAAACAAATAAACTGTTCATGTATTTGAAATGCTTCAAATATCTTTTATTGAATTTTCTTTTTTTTCATTAATGATTACGTTCAGGTTTGCAGGGTGTGTCACTTTGATTTACATCTTGAGCTCTTATATTTTTTGGAATATATTATTCAATTTCCTCCTGCAGTTTCTGGTGGATACTAAATAGTTGTATTATTTTGGATTTCTTTTATATTTGGAGTTCTTTTTTTATCCTTACTTGCACAATTTGTTGTTTGTTATTGGACATGTTTTTTTTAATCTCATATTTTCTTTTTTGTGTGTCTTCTTTACCAATCTGTTGACTTGTCTTTTAGGATTTTTCTTGCATCCATCTCAGGTCTCTTCCCAATTTTTGCTCTTCCTCTCTCACTTGATTTTCAAAGTCCTTTTTGAGTTCTTCCATGGTCTGAAATCAATTGATAATTTTTTTTGGAGGCTGTGGATATAGGAACTTTGACTTTGTGGTCTTCTTCTGAGTGGATGTTTTGATCTCTTTTTATCATCGCAGTAACTTTCTATGGTCATTTTTTTTCTGTTGTTTGCTCATTTTCCTAGTCTATGACTTGATTTTAAATCTTTGTTAAACTAGGACTCTGCTTCTGAGGTGGAAGTTGTTTTCAGAGATACTTCTGGAGACCTCTAAGTTTTCAGTTCTTCCAAGGTGGTATGAATCAAGGGGAAGTGGTTACTATTCTCCTGGATTGTGCTCTTCTCTGCCCTGAAAGTCTGAGGGGTGTTCCCACTCCCCTGTAACAGCAAGCTCTGGTGTGCTACTGTTCCTCCTCAGTCTGGGACAGGGGCCCAGGACTGTACTCCAGAGCAAAGAACAGGCAAAGCCAGAGTCCTGCCTCAGTGCCCTGTAATTTCTTCTGACCCGCTTACAATCTATGGACTAAGACCTCTGAAAGCCCGGGCTGTTGTTACTGAGTCAGTCCTGATTTTGTCCTAATTTGCTGGGGCCAGGGCTATGATGGCTCTGCTGTGCTCCCCTCTCACCCAGGGGCAATAGACCTTTCCTGATGACCTTCCAAGTTGTCTCTGGTGTTTGTGGGCTGAGAGGTCTGGAAACTTCCACTGCTGCTGCCCTGTTCCTAGATTGTTGGAGACCTGCTCTAAACTATTCTTCCGACCTTTCCTGATGACCCTTCAAGTTGCCTTGGAGTGGTAAATTGTTTCTGTCTTTTTGTGGGTTCAGTCACTCCAGAATCCATTTAGTCATTATTTAAAGATAGTTGTGAAGCAGGGTACAGGGAAATAATGTAATCTTTTGCCATCTTGGACTTGAAGGTCAAGCCCTTTGAGGCAGGGAAGTTAGAGTAGGTTGAACAACACTCAGTGAGTTCTGTCTTAGCCACTCCTTGGGGAGTGTCCCTGTAGCATACACATTGAAGTATATCTGGAGCCAGGGGTTAAACCCCCCTTGTCCCACCCACTAGAGAAAGGAATTTAAGTATTAAAGTCTCTTCTTCTTCTCTGGACTCCCTGAAGGACTGACACTCCTTTCTTTCTCTAAACTGAAACCATATGATCTGGCCCATGTTGTTGGAACAATATGACCACGGCAACATGTGACTGGATCTAAGCTGCTTTCTTTTTTCCTCTCCTGGTTTCTACCATTTCCTTCTCCTTTCTTTCCTCTAAGTTTCTTCTTTGGATCTATGTTGATCTAAGTTTTTCTTTCTCTTTCTCATTTTAACTTAACTACTTTTTCCAGACCCATATTTACAATATGGACCCAGCTCCAGATTGGATCCACTGGGGTCTAAGCCCAGCCATTTCTTATGGCTGTTTTCCATCTGCTTTCCTCTTTCTTCTCCAGTCTTTTAGCTTCAACTTTTGCTATTCAATCTATCGTCAAGTAACTTGCCTCTTCAGGTGAAGTTTAATCTGTGAACTGTTTGTGCTCTGTAGGATATATGAACTCTGCAGGTCTGTTAATTAAAATCTGAGCTTTTACACTTTGGGGGTCAATCCATAAATTTCTCACTTAAAATCTGATCTTTGAGCTCTTTGCCTGAGGAGGATGCTGCCCTTTCTGGTCATCATTTGGAGAAGTTTGGAGCAGAGTTCAGGGTAGTCTTTTTGTTTTTACTTCTCCATCTTAGCTCTGCCCATTGGACTTGTTATTAGCCATTACATGTTTTGAACTTTGTTTTGTTTTACTTTTTTAGCATGGAGGTTATTGGTTTATTCTTTTGATGAACACTTTATTTTCTGTATTCCAAAGTTCTGGGTCATTTTCAACTATTACCTCTTTTATTTCAGCATTCAGATTTTGTAACTTGCATTTTCTAGGAGACATGGTTCTCAGATTGTCTATACACATCCTATTTTAAAAATCATTATGTTTTTGTATAGAGGTAATATATTCTTTTAAATTATTTCATTTTACCTCTCCATCTTTTCTCTTTCTTCCTCTCTCTCTTTGTCTCTCCCCCAGTCCCACTTCTCCCATTCTCTCTCTCTCTCTCTCTCTCTCTCTCTCTCTCTCTCTCTCTCTCACACACACACACACACACACACACACAAACACAGAAACAGACACAGACACACATTCTTATTCCCAACCAACTGGTTACCTTCACCTCTTTGGAGATATTTGCCACCATGCATTCAAGTGTCTCCCTTCTGCTAAATATTTCCACTATGTAATCCATAAATTCTACTTTTATGATTCTTCTTTCTCTCCTGAACCATTCAGGAACATCCTAATGTGGTTCCATAATCTCTTTCAAATACATAGAGTCTTTTGTCTCATCTTCTGGTTGATTTTCTTTGTCTTGCAATATTTATCTAGAGATATAAAAATTAGTTTGAATTTCTTGGTGGTCACTTTTTTAATGTTTTAATATCTTCTGTCTTGTTATATTTGCACTCAAGGTTTTCAATTATAGCAATGTTCGAAAGATCTTTGGTAGTAGTTTCCAACATTTCTCCCTTATATTTTACTATTGTTCATTTTCTTATTTTGTAATTCTAATTTTATTTCCTTCCCCTTTGATGGATACCACAGACCCCAAAATTATTTCAGTCTTCTCCCACACTGGAAAATTCCCTTTTTTACTAATCCTTGTCCCTCCCTTAAAAGACTTTTCAGGAGACCGAATTGATCCCAGATGATTGTGTGAACTTTTTCTTTCTGGTTTAGAGCAGTTCCCTTTATTAATCAGTTCTCTATCCACTCCAATTCATAAATAGATTAGAATCTCACTTTCCTGTACACCCACTTTTACCACCAATGGCTGGGTAGAATAAAGAATCGCTCCTTATTACTAAAGAATGAGGTAGTGGCAGAGAAGTCAAGCCAGTGAATTGGACTGTAGTGCAATGGCTGTGATAAAGATTCGTTTCCTCTCCTCTTAATCACCTTGTTACCTTATTAAAATCATTGGCATGTTGGTCTGCAGAAAGTACTACTTACTTTGTCTCTTCTGCATAAATCTTATTTTGGCGATTTTAAAAATTGTGAGGACTGGAGAAAATGTCTAGGCTTTGGCCTTGCTATTCACATGACCTCCCTCATTGCTTCATTGGGAGTTTTGCTGGGTTTTTTGTTTTTGTTTTTGCAAAGCAATGGGGTTAAGTGACTTGCCCAAGATCACATGGCTAGATAATTATTAAGAGTCTGAGGCTAGATTTAAACTCAGGTCCTCCTGACTTCAGGGCCCATGCTCTATTCATTGTGCCACCTAGCTGCCTCTGCTTTGTTGTTTTTTTAAAGGACTCATAAAAGGCTGATAAGATATGAAATAAAATCATAAGATCTATTGCAAGGCAGAATTTCTGCCATTCTGTAGAAAAAACTTTTAAAAAATACTTTATTTGACAAAAATAGCAAAGATCATTTGTTTCCATGATTTCAAAGTAGTGTCTAATAAGAATCATAATTTATGTCCTGGCATGTACTTTTCAAATTATTGAGACAAATAGAAAACCTATCTCATTCATTTTTTCAAATTTGTATTTACTTTTAACATTTGGGTAAAAATAAAATAGAGGAGGTCTTAAAAAAAGAATTTAAGATTAAGAACCCAGTGTTTTACAGTGACATCTCTTCCTACTTAACATAGTTCAGTTGCCACTCAAAAGTACTTCATTTATAATTCAAATATATCTCAGTATTTATTAATTTCCTGGCCCTTGTTTATTTAGTGCAAAGTTAAATAATTCTATAACCACTACTCTACAGACAGAATAAATAGTGTTAGTAGAGAATGCTAAAAGGAAAGGACTTCTGCAGACAAAGCAAAAGCTGTAGTCAAAATCCAATAGAAAAATTTTCCTTGGGAATTAAACCTCAGAAGGAACTGAAAGAGTCACCAATATTATCACCATACCAAAGTCTAATAATAATATATTTTTGAGCCAAACCAAAAATGAACAAATGATAGACAATAATATAGAACTTTAAAGAATGGAATCATTTAGTTGAAGCCTTTTTATTTTACAAATTAGGAAATTGAGGGCCAAAGAGGGAAAGTGATTTATCTAAGGACAAACAAGTAATAAGAAATGAAAGCAAAGCCATGCCAGGCCTTTTGATTTCTAGGCCATTTGTCTTTCTACCAAGTAGATTTAGAACACAATTTAGATATTTGCATAGCCTGAAATAATGCTTTTCTAGTGACCCAGTAAAAACAAGAAAAAATAATGTTTATGGACTATATTTAAATACACCAAAATATCTATTTCTATAGCAATTTGTAGCCTTTTACATCTTTAACATTTTGTGAGGTTTTTATCTATAACTTTCAACAAAATCTGTGAAACAATGAAAATACTTGGGAAAGATTTTAATAATGAGATTTTTTTCTTCATAAAATTTTTCTTGAATTTTAAATGTCATTTTGGGTAAGGTATAATTAAATATAACCTCAAATATTTAATATTAATTTTCTAGCTTCTTACACAGATAAATTAATCACATTCTACCTTTTTAATCATGAAGCTCTTTAATTCTCCATAATTTATGGGTTCTGTTATAAGCAATCTTTTTTTTTCCCCCCAAAATTATTCAATCTACCTTTTCCCTCATTCACGGGAGCTCCTTTTTCATTAGGTTGCATCATGTCACTAGATATATTAGAGAGATGATCTGACATTACTATTCCTTAAATTCATTGTTTCAAAACATATTACCATCTTTGATATCTTTCATATAATTTACAATAGTCAAGAAGAATGTATATCATTTATATGTCACAGATTTTTCACATACTGCATATGCTAACTCTTTCAGATTTTCCTTCATCTTGTCACACATCTCTGAATGCAAAAAAAAAAATTAATTTGGAATGAGATGCAGATAAGGGGGAAGAGACCACAGATTAAGCAAAAGTGAAACCAATTTACCATTTCTTCACCCCATAAGCTCCATTTACATAGAAAGTTCAGAATAACTTGAAGATTTTTGTGTTGCTGAGTGACAGCCAGTGGAACTGTATCACTGCCAAAGGGTATGCTCATTAGCATAAAGACTGAGGAGAGATTGTATTTTTAAATCACCAAAAAAAAAAAAAAAACAACCAAATTCTTTGTGCAAGTTTGAAACTTCTCCAGGGCTGAGCCCTGTCTTAAATGAGTGAAAGCTGTTGTCTCGTTAGCTGAATTCCCTTTTACCTCAGAAAGTCATGTAAGTATAAATCACATTTTTTATTACACTCCATTTATTATCCAGCCTTACAACTTTCATCAGAATGAGCCTTATGATGATTACAGCTTTGCAGGATTTTACAACTTCTTTAGTCATCAAAGTGAACTGAAAAATATCCTGCTACCACAATAAACAAGCCGGCCTTCAAAAGCACTGGGGCAAACCCCTCCTGTTCTGTTAGGTGGCAGAATGAGCAAGTCAGCTGAGGAATTTGAAGATTCCAGGAGACTCACGGGAATGGAAGATGGGCTTTCTAAGAACTCAGTGCAGAAGGGAAACTTGGCAGAACCATGTGGAAATTCGTTTCATCTGTTTTCATATTGCACTGTCTGTCATGTAGTTATGATCATCAAATGGAAAAGAGAAAAATGAAATTCAACCATATGCATCTTATATATTTCATTTTAGCTATCAGGTGTCCCACCTGCCATCATGCTCCTATTTGATGCAGTCTCACCAATTGGTCCAATCATCTTCCTTTGTACCCTATATCTTCAAGGATGTCGTTTTTGGCTTTTGCACTAAACTCAATTTCTTGCCCATTTAAGGAGGCTACCCATGTAAACTATGTCAACAGCTCTACCTGGGACCAGCATGAGCGTGGGCAAACTTCATCATCTCTCTTAGTGTCAGTTTCCCCATCTGGAAATATGCGAGATTGGATTTTAGACTCTTCCAGATTTACAGATAAGGATGATCTCAGGATTCTAAAAGTTTTAAAAAGGGTATTTTTAATTCTTTTATTCAAATTAGTGTTCCCTAACTATAATGTTTCCATGTAACCTTCTGCAGTCTGTACAGCACAAGCATTTATATGCTCAAATGTGATTATGGAAGTTTACAGAAAATCACAACTTGTTTCTCTGAATACAAATCAAAGACCAGTTTGCCTTAATGTGGATTTTCTTTTTAACCCCCAATGAAAATTCGCATATGTTTTAAATTTAGCATGGGAACGGGGGAGGTTATTCATGAACAAACTAAACATTAAGAGAATTTCAGGAAGGCTGTACTAACAGACCCAAATACTTCCCACATTCACTTTAAAAGATTTTATTTCTTCAAAGTTTTGTAGGATTTTCTTCTATATTCATGTCCTAGGTAGCCTTCCTTAATTTAAAAATAAAACTGACTTTATATATGCATATACACACATATTGCAGGGACATTTCTACTCCCAAACTTGGCTCATTATTTCTAGAAACCATTTGCCATTTCATTCAGTCATCTCTTTTGGCCTGTGCATTTCAGCCTTTATCTGTGGATCAGAGCAAGAGTAAAAAAGAGGGGAGAAAGAAAATATAAATATAAAGTTGTGTTATAGGGCATAGCACAATAGAAAAATAATTTTATAAGAGCAATTGAATGAATCTAAATGCTGAAAATGAAAATATTTCTTCTAATATATTTTTTGTTTCTTTTTTAACATTGTCATTAAAATATCTATTTATAGCATTTGCAGTACTGGTAGAAACAGTGTGATAGAATGAAGAGCAATGGAATTTGGGTCAGAAGAGGATCAACTTTGCACCCCAGTTCTGAGACTTAATATGGTGACCCTGGGACAGTCACAACTCTCACAGAGACAATGAGTCCATTTCTATAACAGAGGAGCAAGATCAATACTTGTGCTACTAACTTCACAATGATTTGAGAACTTGAAAGTCTTAAAAGTCCTAATTTGACTTATTTTATAAGTGCTTATCCTTGTCATGTAGGGAAGGGAATGGAACAAAAGGGCAGACAAGGAAAGGGAAAGGAAAAGAAAGGAGGGGATCATTTCTTTTATCAATTTAGGAATGACATTTATTTTTATAAATTTGACTCAATTCCATATATATGTTTGAGAAATGAAGACTTTATCAGAGAAATATGTTGTAAAAAATTCTGAGTTTCCTGTTTTCCTTCTAATTTTAAGAGCAATGGTTTTGTTTCCATGTAATTCCATTCACTTTACTGACCCTATCTCTTAATTAATCATAAACTCTTACTTTATCTAGAGATCTAACATGTAAATTTTTTCATGTTCCCCTATTTTAATTATAATATCATTTATCTCTAAACCATGAGCCAATTTTTACCTTATTTTGGTATAGTTTATCTATATTTTTATAAATGTATATAACTGCCAAATATAACAAATTTAATCCTAAAGTTCACTTCTGATCATGTCACTCCCCCCTCCACTACCCCTACTCAATAAACTATATAGTTCCCTATAATCTCCAGGATCAAATAGAAAAAGTCTTTTGACATTCAAAGTCCTTCATAACCTAGCATCTTTCCCTTTTCCAGTCTTCTGATAGCCCACTAATACTCTTCAATCTAATGATACCAGCTTCCTTGCTATTCCTTAAATGACTCTATTTCTCAGCTCTGAAGAATTTCTCTGGCTGTCTCAATATATGGAATGTCCCCCTTCTTCATGTCTTCCTATTGGCATCTTTCAAATCCCACCTAAAATCTCATCTTTTACCAAAAACATCCTTTCCCAACCAAAAATCCTTTCCTAATTTATGTAGCTTTTTTGTAGATATATGTTTGCTTGTAGTCTCGCCATTAAATTGTGATGGCAGGGACTATCTTTTTGTATCCCTAGCATTTAGCACAGATACCCAAAACATGGTAGGAGCTTAATTTATCTTTATAGATGGACTAATTGATTGAATGGGACCCCATCCACAAGTTTCCAAGGAGGACTTCTACTTCTCCTTATATCTCCTTATATCTACTCCTCTTATATCCAAGCTATAAGGAGGATATTCGATTTAGTTGCTGCAGGAAACTTGGATGTTTGAAGAGTAAATGAAGAAGTCATTCAGAAAGCACTCTGTTTGGCCTAGACAGGAAAACCAGGAAAAGGGGAAGAGACCACTTGGAGTGGAGGGCCACCATCATCTTTCACAATAGGTACAAAAGACTACAGCAGGGGCAGCTAGGTGGCCCAGTGGATAAAGCAGTGGCCCTGGAGTCAGGAGTACCTGGGTTCAAATCCGGTCTCAAACACTTAATAATTACCTAGCTGTGTAGCCTTGGGCAAGCTACTTAACCCCATTTGCCTTGCAAAAACCTAAAAAAAAAAGACTACAGCAGCCAGATTAAATAAAAGATCTTATAATGTATACAACTGCAACATGATGGTTGGTGGTGTCTCCTTGTTTTTCTTTTTCCTCTCTATTTTGGAAGAACTGAAAGACAATTAAAAAAATCTATGTCCTATTTTACTATATACCATTACTAAAGTATTTTGTAAGCCCTAAATCTCTTTTTCATATAAATCAGTTTATCTCCACTGTCATTGTACATTTAGTTACTGGAGATTTGGGTATGCAGGGATGGAAAGACATAATGAATTTTATATTTCACAAATTATCTATAGAATATTGCAATTCTGACATTGGTGGTTAAACTTTCCCTGTAATCTATCAAGTCACAGTTAGTATTATAAATAATCATATAACTTCCCAATTTAAAACTCAGAGTTTGATCTCAGAGCCCATGTAGATTTCTCGTAGAAAAATGAACCACTGAAGTTAGGTGCCAGCCAAGGAAAGAAAGAAAGAAGCATTTATAAGAACCTACTATGTGAAAGAAACTGTGCTACTTTCTTTCATAAATATTATCTCATTTGATTCTCACAACAAACCAGGAGGCAAATACTTGTAATATCCCTATTTACCAATTGAGGAAAGTGAGATTAAATGACTAACCCAGGATCCTATGGCTAGCAAATAAATGAGTTAGGATTCAAATTCACTTCTTTCTGACTCCAGCCCCAGCACTCTACCCACTAAGCTGACCTTCTAGAATTCTCTATTTCTTTTTCCTATCTACACACAGCTTAATAGGCAAGTGGAACATCAATAAAGCAAATCACCATTTTAGCAGAATTTATCTTAGTACCTACCCTAGAAACCCTATTAATGACAGCAGAGGGCAGGAAAATCCACATCAATAGAGTGAATATGTTAAGGTCTTGGAAGTGATGATAAAAATAATAAAACCAACCTTTCCACAATTCATAATCACATCATGGAGACTCTTGAAATAGAAATTATTTTCTAAAGTTATCCTGTATAGTTTATATCCCATGCTGTGAAAATGTATTGGGGGAGTAAAAGGGACAGATGTGAAGTACATTAGCCAAATGAACAGTCACTTCATCCCACCAGATGAAACATTTCCAGCACAGTCATTTATCGTGAACGAGACGGTGATTTAAGAGGAAACACTGGGAGTACAGTATCTATAGCAAAGGAGTAAGCAAGGTTAAAATTGTGATATTAAACATATCATCAGAAGCCTCATAACATACGCAATTTGGCACAGAGTTTAAAATATTGATTTTAATTCAATGAATATAACATGAGCCTAAATATACTAAATGAAATAGCAACCTAAGTCAATTATTTTTAAATCTTCTCCCACCTTCATTATCTAGGGATTTTAGGAGAAAGGAGGGGAATTGTTGTCTATATTTATCTAGACGATAGTCATATTTTTTTAGCTTTGTATATGTAGACATTAGCTTTTCAGACAATCCTTTATGGACCATACTGAGATTGTCTCTAAGTAAAGGTTATCATGATAGTCAAAGGAGTTCTAATATTTTGAAAGCAAGTAACTTCTAGTTTCAAAGTCCAATGGCTATTATGATCCAACAAGATAGCTATCATTATATATTATGTATGTGCTTATTATTTGTATAGAAAAATATTCAATTGATTTCAAAATAATAACTGATAGAAAGAAGAATATAATAATTTTGTTTTGCTTTTTTCCTTAGTCATTTGTATCTTTGTAAGTCTTAAGAATAAATTTACAAAAAAGGAAACGATTGCTGAGTCACACTTGGGATTTTTTAAACAATCAGAGATACAGAAAGGTGCCAAGAACTGAAAAAACTGAAAAATAGAATATCTTTTGAAGAGTGAAATAATATGAGAATAGGCTGGTTTGTCAAGTCATATTTTTAGGGCAGTTCACTTTCTAAAAGTCTATCCTTTTGAACTTCCATCAACTTTCTGCGTGTGTCCTCTTAGCAAGCTACCATTGGACATGCCCACACTTCTTGAGGAGATGTCCCTCAGGTGACTCCAAACAAAGACTCAGATTGTAAACTCATCAAGTTGACTGGGGAACTCAAAAACTTGATCAAGACCTCTGTTAAATTAACCACCTTATAAATATATATATATAGAAAAAGGAATAGCGTTCATTAAGAGCCATCATGACTTCATCAGCAATACATCATACCATATTAGCCTCATTTCTACTTTTTACAGTATTATTAGTTTGATAGAACTGGGGATAGCTATAGATATAGTTTGCCAACATCTCATTAAATACCAAATAAAATTCCTCATGTTATTCTTATAGAAAGGATGGAGACTGTGGGTTAAATGGTTAAATGGAATGCCCTAGTGTACTTGTCCTTATGATATATAGCATCATAATCAATGCCTTAGATAAAGGCAGAAATGACATACTAATCAGATTTAGAGAGAACACAAAGGTGAAACGGAGAGCAGAAGAAAGTTACAAAAACATCTGAGTTGTCTGAAATATTGAGTCAAATTCAATAAGGTAACATTTAAAGAAATTAGATGATGACTCCATTGACTAGAGTCCTGGGCCTGGAGTCAGGAAGACCTGAGATCAAATAGCCACAGATATTTACCAATTGTGTGACCTTGGGAAAAATATTGACCTCCGTTTACCTTAATCCATTGGAGAAGGAAATGACAAACCACTCCAGAGTCTTTACCAGGAAAACTCTATGGACAGAATGGTTCACAAGTCATAAAGAGACAGATATCATTGAAGGACTGAACAAAAAATTAATTTTTAAGGAAAAATATGAAGTCTTATGTTTAGATTTAAAAAATCAATTTCACTAGTAATCAGATGGCATAGGCTTGGCTACATATGTGTTTATTTACAAAGTCAAACTAAAATTCAAGTTAGATGGAAGGAGGTAATTAGAGATGCAGAGTACCCAGAATTAGAGAAAAGGGAAAGTCGAAGACAAGCTATGTATTATGCCAACTTTAAAGGATCACAAAAGTATGAAAAGCATGCTTGATAGAGGATAGTGAGTACTCAGAGAAGTGAAGAAGGGAACAGTTAATGTGATCATCTAACAAAACAAAAGAGAATTGAGGGCAGAGTTTTAGGTGCTATATAAAGTATACCTTCACAATTTTGACCAGGACTGGCACTGAATAAGAGCTCCCTGTTCTCTTAAATCTTCCAGGTAGAAAGCAAGTGGTTGTGAAACTTAAAAATACTATGTATGAGGGGAAGCTAGGTGGCACAGTGGATAAAGCACCAGCCCTGGAGTCAGGACTACCTGGTTTCAAATCCAGTCTCAGACACTTAATAATTATCTTAGCTGTGTAGCCTTGGGAAAGCCACTTAACCCTGTTTGCCTTGCAAAAACCTAAAAAAAATACTATGTATGTTTGTGCTTTGTATATATGTACATTGACATATAAGTATATATAAAGATATATACATATAGTCAGTTTTTAAGAAGTCTTAGATACATAATCTTAAATAATTATTATCCTTATCCCTAGATACCAAGATTATTATGGGTCTTGCAATCACAGATACAATATAAAATTACTCATTTGTTTCTGTTGTTTTTATTGGAATCCAGAATGGTTTAGATAGCCAGACTCAAAAATCCATAGTAGTTTTTAACAATACAATGTTAACATGGCAAGTGTCTCCAGTGATATGCTCCAAAGTTCTGGGCTGTTAAACATTTTATAATCAATGATTTAGATAAAGGGATAGGAGACATGTTCATCAAATTTTGTTTCCAAAGGTGAGAGGGATAGCTAACACATTGGATGACCATTAGGATCCAAAGGAAACTTGATAGACTTAAACACTGGGCTGAATCTAATAAGCTGACATTCATTGTGGATAAATATGAAATCTTATGGGGATGGCTAGATAGCACAGTGGATAGAGCACCAGTCCTGGAGTCAGAGTACCTGAGTTCAAATCTGGTCTCACTTAATAATTACCTAGCTGTGTGGCCTTGAGTAAGCCACTTAACCCCATTTGCCTTGCAAAAAAATAACTAAAAAAAAAATAAAATTTTGTAATTGGCTACAAAAAAAAAACAACTTCACAAGGTTATTTTGTTAAAAGTAGATTTTTCTTGAAAAGATATAACAATTTTAGTATACTGAAAGCCGATCATTTGCCAGTGGTATGATTTGTTATTCAGTCATTGCAGTTGTATCTGACTCTTCAAGACTCCATTTTGGGATTTTCTTGGCAAAAATATTAGAGGGGTTTGCCATTCCTATCTCCTGCTCATTTTACAGATGAAGAAATTGAAACAAACAGGGTCAAATAGGTAGTAAGTTTCTGAGACCAGATCTGAACTGAGGAAACTGAGTTTTTCTGATTTCAAGGATCAGTACTCTATCCACTGTATTGCCATGCTGCCCACCCCAAAAATATAATTCAGTCCTGGGCTACATTAAGAGGAGTATGAGGATGATAACCAGTGTTCCCTTCCCTAGTTGAAATTCGGTAAAGAGAATTATGATCAATAGTATAAGTACCATATTTAAGATGACTTAAGAAGAACATTTATAAGAAGAATATACAAAGGAAGACAACCAAGTTGATGGACACATTCTAGTCCATGGTAGGGAATCAGTTGAAGGAACTAAGAATATTTAACATGAAGAAAAGAAAACTCAAAAGAGACACAATAATTGTAGTTGAAGGACAATTGTGTGGATTAGAAGATGAATTGAATTTGTTTTATTTGACTACAAAGAATAGAATTCGGAGTAATATATGGAAGCAGCAAATGGTCAGTTTAGGGAAAACAAAAGGAATTCATGCCAAGGTATTTATTACCCTTGAGAGGTGGTGGCTTTTCTTTCCTTGGGTGTCTTGAGAGACTAGACAACCATTTCTCAAGTGGTGATTCCTTTTGTGTTGGTAGGATTTGAACTAGCCATTGAGGTCAATTTCAAATCTCTGATTTACTCCCAAACTGATTATTTCATCTTAAATATTACCCACAGAAACACAATTTAACAGTAGCATTTGACTTTTCAATATAAGTATGTATTAGACTCCTATCATGTGCCAGCCACTATTATAGTTTATGATTGCGCACGTTCAATTCTGGCACAGATAGAACAAAAAAAATGAGATCTACCTGCCTATTTATCTGGGAAAGCATAACATGTCACAGAAAAGTAAGAAAGAAAGGACTTGAAGAGGCGGGGAGGAGCATTATTTTAAGAAGATGATCAGGAAAGGTCCCCATAACTCATATAGACGAGTTCTTACAGAAGAATTGAGCCTTGAAGTAGTGTAGGAAGCAAGAAAAAGTTTCATACCTTGTAAACAAGAAATATTGTCAGTGTACATCAATACAAGTTAATGTGATTAATAGGAGATATAAAAAGAACTTGTAAAGATCAATAAGTTTCACACAACCCCTATAAATATATAGCATGCTTATCTATAAACTAATACGACATCTTCATTGAATTTGAAAGAAAAACCAACCCAGAATAATTTTTATCAATAAAGCTGTCATACACGCCTGTATTTTGTACAATTCATCAACTACTTAGGAACCAAAAGACTGTCAATAAACCACATTGCTCCACTCAAAGCCCAGTATTGGTGTCACATAAATGTCCTACTTACAAGCTAATAATGATTTCCATTATCACTTAGCACATACAAAGATTGTTTTCAAGTTTCTCTGATAAATATTATCTCATTCTTTCCCATGACTTTTTTTTTTTTTTAGGATTTTGCAAGGCAAATGGGGTTAAGTAGCTTACCCAAGGCCACACAGCTAGGTAATTATTCTCCTGACCCCAGTGCTGGTGCTCTATCCACTCCCCCACCTAGCCACCCCACCCATGACTCTTTCTAATACATTATAATCACTAAATAAATTTAGGCAAACTTTGGATCAAACAAAATTTTCTATACTTGCAATCTTTGAAATCATGGTGTTTTTAAAATTTTGATAGAATGAACAAAAGACCACATTGGTAATCAAACAATCAATAAACATTTACTAAACACCTTCTATATGCTGAGCACTGTGTAAATGCTTGGAATACAAACATGAAAGTGTTTACAATCTACTAATTGTGTGTATATATACATATATGTATATATGCACATACATACATATCCGTTTGCTGGTGGGTCATTCTGATCATACCACCATCATCACTATCATAATCACCCACAGAGAGTATAACTAGAGCAACCCTTTCTGGTTTCTATGAAAAGGACCTTTCTTTCGCACCTACTTCTAGCCCAGGTTGGAGAAGACTTGGACTTTTTATGACTCAGCAAATAAAAGATGTATCAATCTACCATTTCATAAAGGAAAATTTCATTTACCAAAGTAAATCATTTGTGAATCAGAACAAAAGACCAAGAAAGAAGCTTAAGGCATAAAAAATTTACATCATTTCCAAGGGATCAGATAGACATTAAATTTCAAAGATGAAATTGCAGTCCAACTCTTCATTGCCTCCAAGTGAAGCACTCTACGCACCCTGTCATGTTACCATATTCATATATGTATGTATGTGATTATATAGGTAACTATAACTTCCAGGGACTTTAGCAACTTAGACTCCTCCACCAGGTAGCCTACCCATATCTTGCTGAACACCAAAAGTTGGGCTAAGGACTGAACCCAGGTTGGTGGGTAGAATCCAGATTTCAATCTGGTGTACCTATACAATTAACCCTTTTACATGGTCAAAATTATTAAGGGTATGGCACCCCCTTGATCTGGAAAATTCACATAAAATTGCTTGCCACCCCTCATCATTCTAGAGAATAAGTGTGATTTTTTTTTCCTTTTGTGTAGGGTATTTGCAGTACCTTATTGTAAGATTGGGGATAAGTATTTGGTCATAGATTATCATCTATTGGCTTTTGCATATTTGCAGCTTCTACAAACTCCCCTGAAATTCCCATTTAAAAAAATTCCCATTTTTATCAATATCCTGATAGGGAAAGTTGTGATTTGGAAGGGATAAGTATATAACTATGTTTCTCAATTTGGACTTTTTCATTAGTCATGGATTTGAACTCAGGTTCAAATTTGACTCCAGGTCAGTGTTTTATCACCTGGGTCACTTAGATGCTCCCTAACTAGCACATAGCAAGTGGGTGGGAGAGAAAAAAAGATAGGTCTTCATTTGAAAATAAAATAAAATTTAATTTTTAAAATATTATAATTTTTAAAAAACTTGTTGATTGAATGACTATAATGGATAAAATGTTCTTGAAGTCAGGAATACTTGAATTAATGATCCACCTCTAAAACATACTGAATGTGTGACTTTTAACAAGTCATTTCACTTCTCAACTCTAAGATTATGAGCAACAATGTTGTTATGGGGTAACTAAGTTGTGCAGTGGATAGAGCATTGGGCCTGAAGTCAGGAAGATATGTTCAAATTCAGCCTAAGATACTTTGTGTCAGCATGAGTAAGTCACTTAATCCAATTTGCCTTTTCCTCCTGTAAAATAAGCTAGAAAAGGAAATGAAAACCAATAGTTTTGCCCAGAAAACTCCAAAAATTCATAGAGACACAAATGAAAAATGACTAAACAATGGAAAAACGTAGAGTAATTGTTAGAAAAAGTACCTAAACCAATGAAATCATAGATACAGATGAGGAAATCAAACTTCTGAATTTGGTGAGGGGGGGATTCAAATCTGGATAACGAGAAGCTGAGAACACCTTATCAGCTTTATAATATAGGGATCTTTTATGTTTGGATTGGAATAGATTGCTGCTAATTATTTTCAACTCCAAAATTCTGTGATTTGTGAATCTGTAGCCTGATTTCAAGACCAGTTGTAATCCCTTAGGCTAGAATGACTCTCAAGAGCATCTTCATCCAACCTAGGAAAGCATCAATTACATACTTGATAATGATGTGTATTAAAGGAAGGGTGTACCTGAAATTCCTTATAATGTGATAATAAGGTTTCCATCTGGGAGTTAACTTTTGGGAAAGTTACAGTTCCAGTTACTTATTTTTACTGAATGCAAGATTCCCTTGGTATTTACAGTAATTTGCTGTCCTTAACAATGGATACAAAATTAAAATTTAAAGAATCTTATATGGATTCATTGAATGCCATTTTTAGCCCTTATTACAGTTTCTGTTGCAGAGCTATAACTGCACATAGACTATGAAGCTGCTCAGACTTTAAGCTCAATGATAGCTCATTGTTAGGATAGAATCCTCTATGTGTGTGTGTGTGTGTGTGTATGCGTGTGTATTTTAATGATAACCAAGGTTTAAGATTAATCCAGACAAGTGACAGCCTCATGAGTCTATCAGGAATGGAACATGGAATGGAATGTATCCATCCCATTGACAAGGACAGTGAGAAAATGGAACAAAATTAGTATATTTGCATGTCAACCTTTAAGACTATAATCACACTGTTCTTTTCAAATGTTATGGTAATGGACCTGGAGGAAACAGTGTAAACAAGACGCATCATTTCAATCCACATTGTATCCATCAACCTTATCAATCTGAGTGCTGCAAGTATAAGCAGAGCATAAAATTAATTTCAGACTTCAAAAAATACATAGTCAACAGAGGATTTGTGACTCTCTTCAAGTGATATGCTATATATGGCAAGGTTCTCAAAAGCATTTTACTCATAAATACAGTAAAAAGAAAAACAACCATCTTCTTATCTATTGACAGAAATGGGAAATTAAAATTTTACTGCCTCTTGAGAAATCTAATCCAATCTAATCTTAAAAGTATTTATTAATCTATTGTGTGCAAGTCATTGTGCTAGATTTTGGGACTAAATAGACAAAAATCTATAAGTTGCTGTTCCCAGCAAAGGAGTTTGCTTTCTCCTGGGGTATTACAACTTTCAAAAAATTTTACAAGATACTCTGATGAGGATAAGATTGATAGTAATAAAAGGGATAATAATGATTCACATTTCTACAGGTTTTTTAAATTGTTGTGGTTTTGATTTTTTGTTGAAGAAGTGTGATTCATACAATTTGAGGAAGACTCAGGGTAGATACCCCTTCCATTAGCAACATCTCCATAACCTACAATCTTATCAGGTCACCTTAGAAACAAAGAAGATGAGACTAACCCATAATGAAATCATAATAAAGGGGTCAGAAACAGGATTCAGGTTCAGTTGACCTAAAGTCATGTCTTCTATATGCTATACTACACTGTTTGATTACATATATATGTTACAAAGGGCTGCTGTGGATGCAGTGGAAAGGATGCTGGACCTGGAATGAGGACTTGAGTTGGAATCCAGTATCAGACACTAACTGTGTGACCCTGGGCAAGTCACAAGCCTATATGTCTTAGTTTCCTCAATTGTAAAATGGGGATCCTGGAGAAGGAAATGACAAACCACTCCTGCATTTCTGCCAAGAAAATCCCATAAATGGGGTCAGGAAGAGTCAGTCTAAGATTTAACAATAACAAACAGCTGTGACCTTAGAATCAGATGACCTTGCTTGGAAAGTTACATTGGTAAAATGAGTGAATAGGACTCCTAGCTGTCTCCTAGCTCTAATTCTATTCTTTTGAATGTACAGTGCTTTAAGGTTTGCAAATGATTTTCTAAATATTGCTTCATTTCATCTTCACACCAATCATAGGAGGTAGGTACTATTTTTGTTGCCATTTTACAATTGAGTAAACTGAAATTTAGTCTACTTAAGTGAATTGTCCAAGTTCTCATAACTCATAAGTGCCCGAGATATGTATGATCTGTTGTGCCAGGTCCCTCACTTTATCTACACACAATAGAAAGCTTGCCATGAAGAGATGATGCCTGAGAGGAGACTTGAGAGAAGCTAGTATTTTAAGAGCAGAGGGAGATGTTGTTCAGTTGTTTTGGTTGTGTCTGTCTCTTCCTGACCCCATTTGGGATTTTCCTGGCAAAGATACTGGAATTATTTGCCATTTCTATCCCCAGTTCACTTTACAGATGAGGTAAAAGAGGCAAGTAGGGTGAAATGACTTGCCCAGGATCACTGAAGTCAGTTATAAATTCAGGGAGATGAGTCTTCCTGGTTCCATATCTAAGGCTCTATCCACCTGCCTCCATGCTACCCTGAGGAAGAAGAGGAAGTGGTTTTTTTAGTCATAAAAAATACCAAATTTAAAGTCAGATAAGTAGAAAAATACGAATGAAATGAAGTGAAAATGTACAATTACAAGAACAACTTGGATTTAGATTACACTTTATTGTTTGTAAAGCAGAATCAGATTTGTCTAAAGATCTAAGATTCAAAAGTCAGACATCTATTTTTCATTATTCAGATGAGGAAACTGAGGCAAAGAGGTTCAGATAACACATCTAGAATCATAGGGTCATCATTTAAATTAGGCCTTACTGATCCCATGTTCAGTGTTCAATTTACTACACCACACAATCTTTCAATTTGCACAAAAATTGAGACTCACACACACACACACAAAAATCCTTTTAGGCAATTCTAAAGTAGAATCATAGGATATGAGGCAGAATATTAGACATCTATTCCAACCTCTATATTTGGAGAAAACTGAGTTCCTCAGAGATGAAATGACTCTTCTAACATCAAAAAAAAGAATAGAAGATATGAATTTCAAGTATGGTTCTTCTAACTTTAGAGTGAATGCCACCTTCAACTAAAGAAGATTGAAGCTAAAGAGTGAGCAACATGATTCATTTTGAGATGGAATAAATTGTTTCACTTAATACAGTTGTGACCTCCCTATAATGATGGGATTCAATGGGTTTGCACTGGTTCAGCAGAACTGATACATAATTTTATGTTGACTTTGGTGAATCAGTTGTTAATTTATTTGAATCCCACCACTGCCTACCTAATACTTTAAGTAAGACAGTTTTTAATCTTATCTCAAGTAACTAGAGAAATAAAAAATAAACATCTTAAAAATAGAAAGTTATTAGTGGATGCCACCTAAGAGTGCAAGGTTCCTGATTTTAATTCAACTCCAAACCTCTACACTCACAAAAAGAATACAATTTCTTTGATTTTATATGCATATATTTCCTTGAGGGAGCTACATAAGAAAAGAGTTATGTTTGGGTCTTTTGCTCATTCATTTCCTAGTTGGGGTTTTTGTGGCAAAAATTTGCTAATGGAAGGGATATCCAGCTCATTTTATAGAAGAGGAAACTGAGACAAAAAGGGTAAAGTGGTTTACTGATAGTCACACAACTAGTAAGTGGTCCAATCAAGAAAAGGACATTCAAGAGTTTTATAATGAGCTCAAAAGAATCAGTACCAATTCAGTTAGTTTTCTTAATGAAAACACATTGTTTCATCATTAATCCATAAACATTTAAATGATGTTCTACAATTTGTATAGTTTCATTTTCCAAAGAATTTATTTTAACCACTGACTTCCCTCTTCAGGAAACTCATTTGCTATTAGCTCTTGTGAAGTTGTCATTAGCGTTGATGGATAGCACCATTTCCATCACTAACCTAAAAGGCAGTAGAAACCCTGATAAGTTGAGATAGTTTTATTATCAATGCCAAGTGCAATTCAAGACCTAGCCAAATGAGATTAAAATTGTACATTTTAGAGACAGAGTTCCCCCAATGGTACTGCATTGGCAGCTTGGGTTTTTATTTTGCCTCACACAGTTGCTAGCTATGTGAAAGTAGACAAGTCACTTAATACCCCTGGGACTTAATTTCATTATCTGTTAAAATAGGCTAGTCATCCAAAGGGTTACCCCTAGATCCTGGCAATCCCTCTTCCCTCTGGGTGCTTATGACCTAAAGGAAATCAGTCTATAGGGGGAATCTACAAAATTAATTTATAATGATACTAGTACATTGGATTAGGGACATAGGTTATGAAGGGCTTTAAATAAACAGCCAAGCATAATGCCCATGGAAATTAATTGAATTAAGGTCCACTAAAAATCATTTGTAAATACGATGTTTATTTCAAAATTGGATATCATAGGGAAGAAAATATTTTGAGAAGCAGGTCAATATGACTTAATAGAAAAATTTGTGACTTGGTGGTTCCTGGGTACAAATCCCAACTTTGATGCTTACTACCTGTGTAAGTACTTATTACTTTGGTCAAGTCACTTAATGTTCCAGGCTTCAGTGCCTTCATCTATAAAATACAAAAAGTGACCTGTGGTGCTGTGTCCCTTTGGGAGTTCAGCCCACTCTTGGGTAACATGATCCCCCAAATAAACATCTTCTTGTAAACTTGGAAAAAAAAAAACTGGTCTCTGAAATGCCATCCAGACCTAGTTCTGTGATCCTGAATCTATCATCTTTTGTTATCGGTTTGGGGAAGATAAATTGTTCAGTTGTAAATTCACTTGTAATTTATTGTATCTCATTGAAGGCTATAGCGGGTTTGGACAGAATCTCTTTATGCTCGTTATATCATTAAATGGAAATATAGCCAGAACCCGGTGAATAGAGCAAGAAACAAAATTTTTAAAATGAAGCAAATGAACAAATGGGACCCAGTGAATGCAATTTATCTAGACCTTCAAAACATCTATTTCATTTTTAGACAGTACCTCCCCACAGAAGGCTATTAAGAAAACCTGTTATGAAAGGAGAAGCAAAATCCTGTCAGAGATTAAAAACTTGAGAGGAAATAGGAAGTAAAGAATAAGACTAAAAGGATAATTCTCAGGGCGAACTGAAGTTAATAATGATGTTCTCTTGAGATCAGTACCAAAGGCTCATGCTTTCAATAGCCTTATTAATAATATGGAAGATGGGGGGGGGGGGGAATAACAAGGTACGAAAGATGCTGACAGCACACAATTACAGAATTTAATTTAGTTAAATAAAAAACACAAAGAAAGAAAGAAATGGGAGAATGATGCAGGCAATTGCAAAAGGGTGTGTGTAATAAACTGAGTGACTTCTGCACACGATGGAAGATGAGATCCTAGGTTGGCAAGTTCATGATAATGGCTATTGAGAGAAAGCATTTAAAGGACTCATGCACCCTGAAGGATTTCAAATTAGCCTGAACCTCTACTGGTGCCTTGGTGGACAGCTCAGTTCATAATAACAGTCAGACCAGGGGGAAAGGATGCTAGCATTCAGTCAAAAAAAAAAAAAAAGAGGAAAATGAGAAAGATCTGAAATAAGAGGTGATTTTTAAAAGGATGCCTGTTGTTATCCTTGACAAAATGAGGTCACCTTAATCTTTTTTTTCCCCCTTAAATGAAAAAAGGTTCTGAACAGGGTAAACAGTATGATAGAAATGAGAGGATCAAGCAGAGATTTCTTTTTAATGACATGCAACAGGAGTAAGTTAAAAAGCAGCTGGTTATTAACGTGAATCTGGATATACTTCCAGGCAAATCCTGGCCCTCTGAGAAGGGATTGAAGCAAGAGCCAAGGGGCGCAGGCCGAAAGTCTGAGTTACCAGTTTATTAATCTTCATAATCCAGAACCAAGGAAGAGAAGAGAGGGAGAGGAAACTGGGAGATCTGCAGATGGTGAATGAAACCACAGAGAGGTTAAGTGATTTTCTGAAGGTCACAGAACAATGGAATGACAAAGCTGGGGAAGGAACTCAGGTCTCCTCCCTTCCAGTCAATCAGCTGTAAAATTTGCCAGATGTGTTTTTTGTTTTTCTAAAGGAGTTTGGAGAATAAAAGCCAATTAGCCCCCCTGTTCACCCTGTCTCCTGATATAAATGGAAATCTGGTGAGCCTGTAAAAAAATTTCATTTTTATATTTGTAAATAAAATGGAAAAATGTATGTTAAACCTACAGAACTCACTTTTGCTCTGCTCAGCAATATCAAGGCTATGTGTTTGAAGGAAAACTTTAAAAGATTCAAGACTGATTAAGTTAAAAATCACTTTCCCGTCTCTGGGTCTGAATGTGACACAAGGCTGTTCTGATCAAAAATTTAACATTAGGGAAGTTTCCAATAGGAAAAAAAATGCTGAGGATTACAGCAGGGGAAGGTAGATGGGGAGAGGCAAATAGAAGGAACCCTTAAAAGAAACTTGGGTCCATGTCCCTAATCTCCAGGAATTTACAATCAAGTTGGGGTGGTTGAATGTCTGAAAATGTCTTATTCAATTGCAGTCTCTTTTTTAGGATTTTAGAGTTTCCTTAAAACAAACAAGATGTAAGCCCCTTGAGGACAAAGTCTCTTTTACTTTTTATCTTTGAACACCAACATTCATCATAGAGCCTGGCAAATAATAGGTACTTTATAAATGCTTAGAAAATTGAATTGAATTAAATAATCGTAGTGCTAAAATCAGCAAATTTCTTTTTTTTTTATTATGCATCTATTTTATCTCCTAGGAAGGCATAGTAGAAATAAGCAAGGGATTTTGCTTTGGAGGGTTCAAATCATATTTTGACTTTTTTGTCTTTTGTTTGACCTCAAATAAGTCATTTCTCTTTGAGTTTCAGTTTCTTTAACTGTAAAATGTGGGAATCAAACCAGTTGACCCTTGAGTTCCCTCCCGGTTTGATAGCTCTGGCATCAATCATGCCTCTACTATCAGAAAAAGGACAAGGAAGGTTGAAAGAGCAAGAAATGATAAGACAGTCTGATAGTTTCATGGTGCTGAGAAAAATGGAGGAAAACATCCAAAAGATTAGGTGGACTCTTTCTAATGAACTTTTAGGAAAATGTGGAAAAACCAGGTTGATTTAAGAATAGATTACTATCTGTACTACTGAAAAGAACTTCCAAAACAAGGAGATAAGAGATGCATTTGAGTATTTGAGAAGTGCTTTTATTTCAATTTATAATCAATCAACCAGAAAGCATTTATTAGATACCTACTGCATACCAGACACTGTGATAGGTGCTTGGAATGATGATGATTGTCCTTTGTTCTTTTTTTTTTTAGGATTTTGCAAGGCAATGGGATTAAGTGACTTGCCTAAGGCCACAGCTAATTATTAAGTGTCTGAGGCAGGATTTGAACTCATGTATTCCTCCAGGGCCAATGCTCTATCCACTGCACCACCTAGCTGCCCAATTGTCCCTTGTTCTTGAAGAAGACTGATTGTGCCATGGCATGCCTGTGAATTGGATTTGAATGAGCAGGATGGGGCTGTGCTAAGTCACCAGCCTCACTTTGTCCTCCAGAACCATCAGGGAATAATGGCCAGATATGAATCAGGAGGACTGGAGAAGGCCCTGGATGTGAAGCAATCAGGGTTAAGTGACTTGCCCAAGGTCACAGTATCAAGTATCTGAGGTCACTTTGAACTCAGAGCCTCATCACTCCAGTGTTTTATTCAATGGGCTACCTAACTGGCCCATCACTTTGTTGATGAATACAAATAACAGGAATGAAATATACTACCACCAAAGAATATATTCTCTTAAAAAATTTAATCTAGTTTTTGGCAATTTGGCAAGAATTGATAAAAATTCTTTCTCTCCCTCCAATTTGATACCTCACTGTGTGGAGGGAGGGGGGGATAAAAGAAAACCACTTAAAAAACAAAAATGCATTCTGTGAACAAAAGCAATTCCCACACTGGCTGTGTCCAAAACTCTCTGTCTAGATCATTCTGTACTTTGAACTCATTATTTCTATGCCAGGAGGTAGGTAACATGCTTTATCATCTGCCCTACTGAATCACAGTTGGTCATTGTATTTTTTGAAGTCCTAAATTGATACAGTTATGTTGCATAGTGGATAGAGTACTGGACCTGAAGTCTTGAAGAAATAGTTAAGTGCCCCTGGGTAAGTAAATTCACTCCTATATGCCACCTTTTCCTCAATTATAAAATAGGGATAATGATAACACCTACCTCCCAGAGTTGTTATGAGGATCAAATGAGATAATATTTGTAAATAACTTAATGCTACTCTGGGGACATAGTAGGTTTTTAATAAATGTCTATTCCCTTTCCTCTTTCTCTTAATTCTCTTGAAATTGTTTAAAGAGATTAAATTATGTATACATGTATATACAGTATAAATATGAAGTGAATAAATAAAAAATAGTGGAAATAAAATGCAGCTTGAGAGAGAGGGTACTAGGAGATCTGGAGATCAGGAAAGACTTACTGCAAAAAAAAGTATTTGAGCTGGATCTTAAAGAACAAGGGGGAATCGATAGAGTGAACAAGGCAGTCTGTTTCAAGCATGTGAGACAGGGCTGAGGCATGAAGGAGATGGCATGTCTTATGTGAGAAGAAGAATGGTCAGTTCAGTTAGTTTATACATTGTCGGAGGGAAAATAAAGTCTAATTAGACTAGAAAGGTAAGTTGAGTCATGGTTGTGAAGGATTTTAAAATATAAATAGAGGACTTGATATTTTATCCAAAAAGCATGAGAGGTGATTGAGTAGAGAAGTCATACTGTTAGATTTATACTTAAGGAAAAGCACTTTGGTGGTATGAACTAGAATGGGGAGATACTGAGTTGGAGACAACAATGAAGAAGTTGTTGGAATAATCTCTGAGACATATGATTAGGAACTGGATTAAGGTGGTAGCTATATGAGTGAAAAGGTTCTAATCTCTGAGACAGATGATGAGGAACCCACTAAGATGGTAGCTGTGGGAGTGAAAAGTAGTCAGAGTCAAGGGATGTTGTTGGGGAAGAAAATGCAAGATTTGGTAACTGATTGGCTACATGGGTGAGGGAGAGTGAAGAGTCCAGGATAATGCCAATGTCGAAAATTTGGTTGGCTCAGGGCATGTTGGGGAGTTCAATTTTGGACTCAATTTTGAGTTTGTGATTTCTAAATATCTACAATTTCTATTTCTAAGTTTCAATATCTAAAAATTCCAGTCAGTGACTGATGATATGTAGCAGAAGCCCAGAGTCATAGTGTCTGATTAAAGAATGTTGCCAAAGTTTTATGGAAAATAGATTTTTTAATTCTTTATATTTTCCTCTAATAGTAATTCTAAGAAACCTCTAAAAGTTTCTTTCAGGTTTTTCTTCTATTCATAAATTTAAATTTGCAAATCAAACCATTTTCCTAAGCAAAAACTTAAACTTTTTTCTTCTTTCTCAAGAAGGTAAATCAGATGGATGATGATGAAGTCACATAGTATCTCCCTTGATTCCTGGGGAAAAAATTATAAAAAGGATTCTGAGTGATTTTGAAATTTACAAAAGAGCAATCTTAAAACTGAAAGCTTTTTACAAAACATTACCTATTCATTCTGAGTCCCTTTTTCTCCCCTTTGAGGAGAATTATGCTGTTTTGAGTAATTTTCATCTGCCCATAAAAGCAGGGGAGGGGAAAATGACTGAGAAATTATTTGGGATGAATACAAACATTTTCAGTTGCCTTTTAAATCCCCACCAATCTTGTTTTGAACAGAGTAAGGTATTTTATAGGATATTTGAATTTGATTTGGTTCTCATGTTTCTATTAAATTAAAAGTGTGCTTATGGGCCCAGGAATAAATGGAGAGGGGTTCAGAATTCATTGTAAACATTGGTACCAATGGGGTATAATAATTAGCTTTATTCCCCACCCCTACTCCAAACAAGACTATAAAATTGTAGCTCCTACCCTAATAGAAAGACCTCCTTGGGATAACAAGTATCATATTCTTCTGCACTAAGATTTTGCATTCCCTTGGCTAATGACAGTTGCCTTACCATTGTTACCACTTTGATAGTCACTCTTTATATCATACACATATGTACATTGTCTCTAGAGTCTTAGAATTAGATAGGAATCTAGTTTAGAATTTGGCTCTATTCTTGAAAAACAGAGACAGTTAAGAATGTGCTTTTAAAGCTAAATTGTAAATGTGTGTATGTTGAGAATGAACTTGCTATATATCTATATTTTGACTACAGATAAGCTATATCCCCATGAGGTAGAATCAAACCAAAATGTGGAAAATGCTAAAGTAGCCTGGAACAAAATTAAGCTAGTTTTAAAACAGAATATGTTATTCATTCATATATATTCTAATGTTAGCTATTCAGCTAAAATGATATATACGCGAACATTTTGGGAAACTAGAAAAGCTATCAATTCAACAGTTCTATTATGGGGGGTAGCTAGGTGGCACAATGGATAGAGCATGGCCCTGGAGTCAGGAGGACCTGAGTTCAAATAAGATCTAAGACACTTAATAATTACCTAGCTGTGTGACCTTGGGCAAGTCACTTAACTCCATTGCCTTTGTGGGGGGGGGGACGACTCAATTTTGTTATGGCAAAGCAGTGAATATATTAAAATAAAACTGAGCCTCCCTTCAAGGAGCTCACATTCTACTGAGTAAAAGTGAGTAATGATTTCATGTTTTAAGAAACATCCCATCTATTTTATCATGCTTATTTTATGTTTATAATTATTTTGCTTAAAATACAATTATAAATTATTTACCTTATTGTTTCTATTTGTTACCTATTTGTTACCTATTTGTTTCTATTATACATTATATACTATAAAATACAACAGTATATTATATACAACTTATCATTTATATCATTGTGTTATATTTCTGTAATTTACCATTTTTGTGTCTTTGAACAGGCATATCTACTATTTTCATTCTGCTTCCTAGGTGAGATAGTAGATAGAGCACTGCCTTGGAATCAGGAGGATGGGAGTTCAAATCTAGCCTCAGACACTTGCCATTTATTAACTGTGTGACCTTGGCCAAGTCACTTAATTCTGGCTACCTCACATCCAGGACTATCTCCATTCATCCTAATTCATATTTGGCCACAGGACCCAGATGACTGGAGGAGAAAGTGAGGTTGGTGACTTTAGCACAGCCTCCCTCACTCAAATTCAATTCATTTGCATGTCATGACATTGCCTCCCTGATGTCATTTGGAAAATGACCATGAAACAAAAAAAAAAGAAAAATAAAATAAAATTAATTTTAATTTTAATTTTTTTAAAAACAAAGAGAAATAAATAATTAAAGTTATTTTTTTTTAAGTGTCTGAGGTGCATTCAAGTGTTTTTGTCATTAGGACCATGCCCACTTCCATATTGGGAAGGAAAACATGTTAGGGCTTTTAAAAAGGAGGGGACAGGGTGCATATGTCATGGCATCAGCTCCATGATATCATAGTCTTCTTCAAGAATGAAGGACAAACATCAAGGGTGGGACACATTTCCCCTAAGATGTTTTGTCCCATGTAAATCTGACTTACTTTTTGACAAATCATCCTTACAACCATCTAAGAGGTTGGGAGGTGAGTCAATGAACAAATCTTACAAAATTACAGATGGGGAACTCAAGATTATAAACTGATACAAGGGGGAAAAAATTACAGTCAATCTTGTGTTAAAATGGAGAGAAGATTCTGTGCTCAGAAAAATGGTCTGCTATATACAGAGTTTGGGGTTAGGCCCAAGGTGGAAATGCTCATTTTTTTTCTTTTTGTTTTGAGAATTGAGAGTCCTCTAGGAAATGTAGAATCACAGGATAAAAGTTAAAATCCTGTCTCTTATTTTCATGGGCAAGTCCTTTTTTTTTCCCTCTCCTAGTCTCAATTTCCTCATTGGTGAAAAAAGAATTGGCCTAAATGATCTCTGATAACTGAGATGACCGTGGAGATGAAGAGGGAAAGGGAAGCAATAAGAGACTGTGCAAATCTTGGAGTAATAAGGAGAATATTCCTAGGCCAGGAATGAAGCCAGTTTGGGGTAAAGTCCTGGTGGCCGGACATGGGAGGTGGCTTTGTTGTTTTCCCACATACACACATACACAAAAGGGTCGGAAGTCTCTACAGGAAATGAAGAGCCTCACTGTTCCAGCGCCCAGGGCCTCCCCCAACCTCAACTGACCCCCCCTCCTCCCCAGCCAGTTGCAGCCAGGTTCCAGGGGTAGAACCAACTCTCTGCAGCTGCCCCGGGAGCAGCCCACCAGAGCCAAGACAACTCAGCCAGGTCTAGCCAGCCCCATCTCTGGACAATGAAAGTGATCCCCCTTCTAGGTGAGTTACTGCCCTTGACCCTGGGAGGGAGCAGGGGCATGGCAGCAGTTTCCTTGAGCTTGGATTTGGAGAGAGCAGTGTGGCACAGGCCTCAAGGTGGAGGGTCAGAGGACCCCCCCCCCATTCAGATGGGATTCTGCCACTTAATCCCGTTTGACCTTAGATAAATGACTTCTTCTACCTGGGACCTCCATTTCCTCAGCAAGAAAATGCAGTGAGGGACTAAGTGTACTCTTTAATTACTTAAATAACTTTTGCTTCATGAACTTCATTGGCACTGTGACAAACCTCTCTGTCTCTCTGTTTCTCTATCATCTCTTCTCTGTCTCTCTGTCTCTCTGTCTCTCCCCACACATATTATTCCTCAATAGCAAGGACTGTTTTTCTCAGAATAGTGTTTTAAAATGTGTGTGTGTTTTTTTAAATAAGATTACATATAAAAAACCCAAATACTTTGAAATAGTTATTAATCTTTTTTAGTTCAGAGACCAAGTTTTAGTTTAGAAACCAAGGCCTGGTTTCTTCTGGGCCTTTCAACTCAAAAGTTTAGTCCTCTGGCTTCTATATCTGAAAAACTACAACTTTCTTCTCTCCCTTGGCAAAGAAAGCCCCAGAAGGACAAGAAATTGTTAAATTCCAAGGCCCTACACAATGTGGGCTCCTTGGAAGTACCTTAATTTCAAGTCATAGAAACTATAAGCATTGGGGTTCATTTAAACACCACTTTAAATGATGCTCAATATGAAAAAAATAAATCCTTTGATAGATAACGAATGGATTTTGAGTTAGATATGGTCACATCTAGTCCCTGTGAGTATTTGGATTAAGTTTGGGAATCTCTTGCTACCAGATATGGCTAATTTATCTTCTGACTTTTCTTGGAACAATAACTTATATGACTCATACCCATTCAGCCCCAAGTGGGTTTCTTGTGAGTAGGTTTCTTGGAACAACAATTTTAAAAAACTGGGGGGAGGGGGAGGAACGCTCCTTCCCATGGAGTTCCCTTATCTCTTCTTAACAGTCCACTAAAGATTATGTCCAACTTTATTTTCATTCTCTTAGAGATAAATTTTGCTCTGTCCTGTGTTTCATTGTTTTTAAGTTTCTCCAGATTGTGCCTCTTTCCATTTCCTGAAGCTTTGTCTTTGCTCTGTGGGTAGTAAAGACTGAAAGTCATAAAACTTATGTTATAGAAAATAGGTGATTTGAGGGGAAAGTCTCCATCATTGATTGGATTACAGAAATTATTGTCTATTTTTAAAATGCATGCATTTAAAAATGTCTGGTGCTCTGTAGTGCAGTCTATTGAACCCAGATCATATACCAGGACTTTTTGAGTTAAAAAAAAATAGACTATTTCAAGTTATAAGAGTTTTCTAGCATACTATGCATTGGCAGCTAAACAGAGACATTTCTAGAAAATTTAAAATCATCTTAATTTAACTTAAAAAGACCCAATTATCTGTTACTTTATCTGTCTGGGCCTCAGTTTCCTCATTTGTAAAATGAGGAGGTTAAACTAGATAAATCTCTAAGATTTCTTCCAATTCCATGTCAACAGTGGGTCATAGAATGTAAGCTCTGTGAGGTTAAGGTTTGGTACTTAAAAGTATTTCTATTCCCAGTCCCTATCTCAGCAACCAAGATATCCAATCAATCTTTCAGCAAAGATTTATTAAGCATCTCCTCTGGGTCAAGCATTGTTTTAGGGCCTGAGAAGACAAAGAACAAAAAAGAAACTATCCATGCTATCAAGGAATTATATGTGTGGGGAGAGACAGAAAGATGGAGAACAGATACAGAGACAGACACAAAGCAGATAGATGGATAGATGGACAAAGAGAGGGATAGATAGAAATAGATGACAGAGACAGATGGATAGATAGTACTTAATGCATATTTGATAATAGACTAGTTGAAGGTTCTGTCCCAGATAAAAAAAGCAAGGAAATTCTTAAGAAAAAAATAATTGTGATCTGTTGTTTACAGTACTACATATGGGAGCTTAGGATTGATCATGGATTAAGAAATAGAAGTGATCTGAGAAGCCAAACTGCTCACTTTATATTTTATAAAAATAAAGGCTCTGAAAGGTCAATGCATTTGTCTAATGCCATATAGATAATAAATAGTACAACTGAAATTCAAACTCTTGTCCTCTAAACCTCACGATTTTTCAGTAGATATGGATATGTGGTTTGTTATCCACTCTCCAAATGAAATGTGAAAGAAAAACAAAAGGAGAAGGTATATTTTAAGTATCCTCTTTCATTTAGTGTGCTTGTCCACTTTACTGGATGGAACTTTTGCTCAGAACTGTACCAAGACTCCATGTGACGCAAATGCAAAATGTGAGATTCGGAACGGAATCGAAGGCTGCTATTGTTTACCAGGATTCACAGGAAACGGCATAACCATATGTATAGGTAAGTCTTTTCTTATAGTTTTTGAAATTGTTTTGATTGGGGGAAGACTTCTCTATAAGTGTTACTATTCCCTTGCTTTACCAGTTTGTATATGATATTCTTTTTTTTAAAAAAAATGATAGCCATTGAGAAGACTTTTGGCTCAGTGAATATTGAATTTGAAACATTCAAATGAGGGAAAGACGTCTGCATCTGTCATTTCATCCCTATAGAAAACTCCCTATGTAGAGGCTTCCTTCTATGGAAGGTTCACAGCCCACCTATCATTAATTATCTTAGAGCATTGCCTCAAGAGCAGAGAGTTTAAGTGAATTGATTTTTTTTGATTCCTTAGGCAGTATGTATCAGAGACAAAGATAGAACCCAGGTGTTCTGGACTCCAAGACTTATCTGTATACTACATTTACTCTACATATCTCATAAAGGTAGTTCTTTCACACGTAGTGAGAGTCAATATGAAATCCACAAAAACCAACTTATGTTGATGTGCTCATGTTCCTTGACCATAATTTTAGCTCCCTCATAATACATTGAGGTTGATTGTTGAACCTTGAGTTCCTTCCTTCTAAGTTTTCCTTCCTCATCGCTACATCTTAGCTTCCTTTAAGATTCATGTCAAAGTCAAAGTCTACCTTCTATTAGAGGCCCTTCCCAGCCTCCTCATTTTCTGATACCTTCTATTCTGAGATAACCTTCTATCTATTCTATATGGTGAAAAGCTATTTGGGCACATATCGACTCCTCCCTTAAAGTAATAACTTCTTGAGGACAGGGATTTTCCCCCTTTTTCTTTGTATTCAGTGCATGGTCCATAGTAAACATGTAATAAATTCTTGTTATTTGATTGATTGATTGATTCCTCAGGCAGCCAATTAAGAAGATCCTCTGGATTCTAAGTGATAATACAGAAGCACGGGTTTTTCTTGTAAGGCTAGCCAAGGTTGACTCTTGCTACCAAGTTGGCATGGAAATATTATATTACATAATGTGTCTGGACAAGCAGTGGGTACAATTTAGTGGATTTAGTCTTAGGATCCAAGATCAAGACAGGAATGATCCTCAGAGGCTAGCTGATACAACTCTCCCATTTTGCAAATAAGGAACCTGATATGTAGAAAAATTAAGGCTTCTAACCCCATGACTAGTACTGCTTCCACTGAACCACACAACAGAAGACCCTTGATTTAAATTCTGCCTAGGCCAAGTTATTTAATTTTTTTTTTGATGTTGGTATTCCCATCTCCAAGACAAGGCTGTTAGATTAAAGCAAGCTATTACTAGAATTCTGGTGCAAATTGAGTAGAAGGAAGGGTACTGGCATAAAGAATTGCATGGGGATGGGGGTGGCACAAATAAAAACTTGACCCAGTTCAGTGGCAATTACAATGAGAAGAGATATGAATAGCTTTGTAGCTTGAACAGACCACAGGAGAAGGATGAAAAATTTGTCCCTTATTTTCCAGTAACCTGAAGAAAAAGTCCACTTTAGTTATAATTCTAAGACTAGATGAGACCACCTTTAGCTCTAAGTCCTGTGACTCAGTAGAAAATTGATATTGTTGAGACAGTCTCCTAGTGTAGTGAGCTCGTAAGACAGTAGTAATAGTAAAGTCATGAATGGCCTAGTGGGTGACTACCAATGGGAACAAAGCTAATACTAGCAGTGGCATTCATTCTACTTTATAGCAATGATGGGATTTTCTATCGCTATATCAGTTCTTGATTTGTGAACATGTCTGGAAGAAATCTCTTTCCCTTCTCTTATTCTTTAAAGAGGTTAAATTAGTAACCTATATGATCAAGCAAAAAGATCTGCTCATTCTATGGATTGTCGAATTGTGGCATTTATATATGCAAAGTGAAACCTGCTTGATTTTTTAGATTGGGGAGATTTTACATGTCTCCTTCAAGAGAAAGGCATTATTTCACTTTTGTCATCATACCTTCAATGTTTCACACAATATTTCACATACAGTAAAGATTTAATAAATTCTTATTGACTGACTGGCCTTGTGGAAGAGATGAATTTTCAAGAGCATTTTAATGATGGTTGGTTATTGCTAGCAGAAGAATCATTTCAGTCATCAGATAAGCAAAAAGGTGGGTAGCCACAAACAGCAGAAGCAAGAACAAAATTTTTGATAGGGAAGTGGGAAAGCAAATGAAATAAATAGCCCAGGTTATTCTGGTAATGATACCCCCTAGCCTACACTTCTCTTGGTGCTTCCTAAAGGTCACCCTTTGTTTGGGGATGAATGAGGGGCAATATCTCAGTCTATACTGCCTGTTCAGCAGATATGCCAATGGGTGGAATTTTCAAAGAGGAATTTAGGATTGAAGCCAAGGAGAAAAAAATAACAAACAATAGAACACCTTGAATTCATACTGAAGAGGAAGGAGGTCTGTAAGCAGAGGTTAGATGTCCACTTGTCAGTTATGTTATTATGGGGATTCCTTTCTTTGGTTGGTCCAAGAGGCTTCTAGGGTTTCTTCTAACTGCAATTATGTGATTCTTATGATTCCTTTGAAGAGGTCAATAGACTGACCTATAAAGCAAAAAAAAATTGAAGCAAAACAAAACCAAAAACACTTTCCAAGTCACATAAATTATATTTAAAATATAATTAAATGGCAAGTTCAGATGAGAACGGCACAATATTATACCCCTAAATGTATTTAAGACAACACTGAGGTTTTTCTAATTAAGCCAGTGTACTGAGCACTGTTAATATTGCATGTGTTTGCTTATAGCATAAACAAGTTGTATTGTGTGATTCAATTTGATAGGCTCTTAAAAAAGATTAAATATACAGCATAGTCTGGGTAAGCCTCATCATAATTAGTTTAATGCTTAAAATATGTAGAGCAAAGCTACAATGGCTTAATAGTACATTAGATCAAGCGTTCGCCTGCTCTGTACATTCGGCAGGAATTTGTAATATGCTGTTCTACAGACTCCACAAAATTCTTTTCAATAAATAATCTTGGATTTTTATGGGGCAGTTAATTGAATGGCATCATCACATTTTGATAGTTCAGTGACCTTCAGAATAGTCCCATCAATCACGCTTGCATATGTTTCCTCTCTAGCCATTATTTCCAGGACCATGGTTCTTAGTAAGCAGCTTTCCCATTTTTGTTCTATAGGTCGATGGCAACTGTCATAATTACCATTATTAACATCAATAATTTTTCTCTATTTGGACCTTTGACAACCAGCTTTAATGATATTTTTAATAGTTTCTTTTTAATACCTTCATGATTAGCCAGTATTTGTATTCTTTCTTTAATTTTTTTTATCTCCTCTATCCAAGTTGATAACCAACTAAACAACAGTAAATGTTTTTATGGGAAAAAAAAAACAGTTCAAGGTCCTTTAGTCTAGATGTTTTTCATGCTGTAAAACATTTTTAAATATAAAAATATACTAGTTGTCAGTGGTTTTTCTTTCAAGTTCATGTTTATGTGTGCTTTTAAAAAAATTTTCTTGTCTTATCCAAAGGAATTTGAATATTCATTCATTTGTATGGTATTTTTACATTCTGCTGCTTGTAACTTCCCAACTAAAAATGCATGAATCTTTCTCGTTAAAAAGGAACATTCTTATTTTTAAAATATTTCTTATCTTCCATTTTTTAATTTTTCATAAACAGTTTTTTCTCTACCTCCCATCATTAGTCCTATTTACCCACATTTTGTAAATAAGGAAATTGAGACTCTGGAAGATGGAATAATTTGGACATGGTCACACCCCTGCCACTGGAAGTAGATCCAAATTCATATCTTCCTGACTCTAGTCGTAGTATTCTATCTACTGACGCTGACAAGTACTTTCCTGTCCCCCAATGTTTAACTGTCAAATTCTGTATTTAAAAAGCAAAGCATTAAAATCATTTAAAACTGCCTGTTTCAGAAATCATATATGAGCAAGGTCTCTGAATATTCATAATATATGTATTATATATATATATATTATGCTACATTTAAGTTGGAGATTTATGGTACTAAAAATGTATTTTTTTCCCTGTTTCCAGAGACCCCAAATCTGTCATGGAACCCAAGTCAAGAACATTTTAGAGCATTAAAATATCTCAGAATTCACAATTCATAATTTTCACACTTTGGCAATAATATATAGATATATATGCATATATATCTATATATTATGAAAGTGTCACACAGACACGTATGCTCATACACTGTCTTAATCTGCTCATTCTACTCTGTGCTAAAGTATTTGTTGTGTTTGCATTGGGAAAGATACCAGTCCAAGCTGAAGGTGAAATTTACAATAGGAAAAACATTTTTGAAAATTATCTTTTAGGGACTTGTTTCAGTTTGCATGAGAACTGAAAGGGTGAGCTTTGCCGTCTCCAATTTTCCTTCAGCTCTATCTCTTTGAATTGTCTAGAGATTAAAACTGGGTCCTTAATGTAGGACTTCAAGTCCATTTTAATCTTCTCTTGCTTGGTTATCATAAGACTGGCAGGAGAGCAAAGGGGCAACGTGAATGTTTTACCAACATATCCTAATGGTCTGTGTTTCTGGGTGTCTTGTGTAGGCTTCCTGTCCTATAAACTTTTTGAGATGGAAACCTGTGTTTCGTAAAAATTGATGGCACTGGCTTTGAAGTGGGAATGTCAACTCCAAGCTTTTGTAGGGAATCAACATACTCTATAGCCAACTCTTCTTATTTCAAACACTGATGATCAAATTAGAAAATTTTCCAGTTTCTGCTGATTCTCCTTTTCCTGCTCCTTCTCCCTTCAAATGACTGACTTTACTGCTCCATAACTTTTCTGTCAGAGGGTGGGCAGGGAAAGATAAAGTAGGAGAAATTTATCATTCATTTCTTTAAAAGTACATTTTTCACTGATAGCCTTCATCTTCATGTTACCTATTATTTACCTCATAAAAAATCTCTTATAATAAAGAAAAGGAATTAATATAATTATTTAATATAATAATTTTAATAATATAAAATTGGGAAAAAAACAATACAGTAAACCACCAATATATCAAAAAGGTTTGAAAATATTTGCAGTGTTCCATAATCCACTGACACTCCAAAATCAGAGGAGAAGATGCCTTCTTGTAAACTTTTTTTTTTAGGGGGGAGGGACAAAGTTGGTTGATAGAGTTTTATAGTATTTAGCTCCACAAATCACCCAATTTTACATTATTTGTGTAGTTCCCTTATTATCTCCTTTGTCAAGGCTTCACTGATCACCTCCTCCCTCAAAGATAACAGATTTTCTCCCTCTAGAAGCATACAAGAGTTTTATTGTTCCTCTCTTATCTACTTCTCTTTGGATTATTTAGAATTATAGACATTTGTGTGTCTTTTCTCTCTATTAGATTATAACCTCCGTAAGGTCAGGGACTATATCTTTTCTTAAAAAGTCATTATTGAAACTTTTTAGTTGTACCAAACATCTATCAGAGAGCTCTTCATATAGCTGACAAACATTTGCACTAGTGCTGATTTATTTCTTATCAGCATCTTGGAACAAAAGACTTAATGGGAGAAAATTAATCAAACCTTTGGCAAAAATGAAGTTTTTGATCATTTTGTATATTTCATTTAATTTCTGCACACAAAGACAATGGATGTGGGTTGACTATTCTTATTCTAAATTATGTGAAAGTGTATTGATGAGTTATTTGATCCCTTAAGGTTTGTAAAATGCTTTCCCAGTTTTAAAATTAAAAAATAGAAATTAAATGCGAAGTAACTGGCATCTTGATATTTGCAGCTCAGAGAACCAAACACATTTCATGGGTTAATTAATAAAATTATCCTTCACTTTAGGGATGAGGAAACTGAGCAGTTAAATCACATGTCTATACAATCAATATGTATCTGAGATATGATTTGAACCCAGGATAATTCAACTCACATCAAAAAATGTTTTCTTGAGTACCTATTAACTTCAAAAGAATGGGGCCAATCATAGAACAAGATAAAAACAGATTAAACTGATTAAGCCTCTTCCCTTGAGGATTTTACAGTCTGTCAGGGAAAAAAAGTCAGAATAGAAAAATGCAAAAATAACCATAATGCAACAAAGAATGTGAAATTGGATGAATATTAAAAAGTGTTAAGCATTCACAGTTTCTTTCAATTGATACTTATATGATGATTTTTCTAATTCTCTTATTAGTGGTCCTCTTCTGTGCATACACTACTACTGATATCTAAAATTGATCTTTTTTTACTCCAGATGTTCAATAGGAGCAACCCTATTGCACGGGAACTACTGTACCATGATCAGACCACATCTGAAACCCAGCCTAAAGGAGAGCATACTCATAATGTATATTATAATAGTGAAAAGGTAGTGTACTTAGTCTATCTGGTCCCATAGCGTAGAATAAGGATCCATGTATGGAGAGGTACATTTAGGCTTAATGGAAAACAAGGCATATTAACTATTAGAACAATTCAAAAGAGAGACTTGGCTACTGCGGGATCCTAGATCAGATCACAGATTTAGAGGTAAAAGCAACTTTAGAAACCATTCAATCCACCCTCTTCCCCTTAATTTTTTTCAGATAAAGAAACTGAGCCAGAAGAGAGTTACTCAAGGTCACACAATTAGTTTCTATCATAAGATTTAAATCCTGTGTTTAAAATATGTTGACTGCGTTCTTCTTCAGTTAGATTGAATCTAATCTGAATATCCTAAGACAACTAAGAATCACTAAGAACACATCATTATATCCATTTTATAGATGAAATTAAATGATACAGCTTAGAACTAATAAGTATCAGGGTTGGGAACAAACCCCAAACTTCCTATTATTCAAATCCACATGCCCCACTGGATGCTAATATCTTAATTTCTGATGTGGTACCTGAACTCTGCTCCCTTTACAACTCTATGTACAGTATCAGATTTTGAGATGGACAGAACCTTAACATTCATTGAATTCAACTACTTCTTTTATTTTTTACACATAAAAATAAAATAAGGACCAGACAATTTTAAGCAGCTTGCTCAGATCACAAATAAGTGCCTGAGATAGTCTTTAAATTTAGGTCTCGTTTATGTCAAGTTCAGGACTCTGTCCATCACAGTAGTTTGTTTCTCTCCTCATTGAAACTGCTCTATAATATTGCAACATCTTTGCCTGACTTCTTTGGAGTTTAGTCTTTTTGTTATTCAAAAGAAAAGATTCTTGTGGATCATATATATTCATATTTTTTATTGATTTGGCCCTTTTAAAATATTCATAAAGTATGGAATATTTTGATGGGGTTTCATGTTGCTCTCACTCATTGTTTGAAGTGTCTTTGTGTTTGATTGTATACTGTGTAAGGGACTTCAAATTTTATATTCTTTCTTAATCTACTCTAAGTATGAGTCAGGAAGGAATGATACTATTTTCTTTATGTTTTTTTAAAAGGACTATAATTAGCATCTGAATATAGCTAAACATGTGAAGAGTATTGTTGAAAAAATCCATCCCCCCCCCCAGCCGCAAAAGGGTTTCATCAGGTCTAGTTGATTATTCATATAGGGAGACGTATTTGTTTAATTAAAAAATGTGTTTTAACCCTTGCCAAGTGTTACTAACTTCCTTTCTCTAGGAAAATTCCTTTTCATCCTTTTCACTGACTCTGAAATCTACCAACAGATTATATGTTTAGAGGATGTAGGAAAATTCACTTAAGAAGCTGTTAATGTATTATCTCAGATAATGTTCTACTTTCTGTCTGCCAGAGATATGATTTTATGTCCTCTGTTCCTGTATCAAACATCAAATTGGTCCCATGGCCCAGAAGTAACGAATAGATTTGACTAATTTGTTAGAGTATTGCACAAAACAGATTTCGTAGCTGTATAAATATATCACAGATTTAACAGTAAACTTTGGAAAGGTTTTTACAAAATAAAAAAAGTGATTCGTTTTCAGTAAGGAAGGTATTTACTTCACTAAATAATAAAACATTATGGCATGAGGTTATTAGGATAGATTACTGCCTGCAATACCTTCAGCTTTTCTTGCCATACTAGTGGAAAGGTCTCTGATTTTAAATCATCATTGTTAAGCTTATATTTGTGAGGTCTGAAAAAGAAACTAGGAGAAAATGTTCTATTCAGAAGAATTAGAATCTGAAGAAGAATGCTGCAGAGAAGTGTAATGGATGATATTGTTAGATGCAACGTGGATGGATTTTGCATTCAAATGTGAATAACTTGAGTGTTATTGGTCAGATTGGTTTCATTACTGATAGGTCCTGTTACATGGATTATATTTAAGGCAATTGGATGCTGTTTTCTATTTCAATCATGGATTTTCCTGTGTGTTTATGTGTGAGTGTGTGTGTGTGTGAGTGTGTGTGTGTGTGAGTGTGTGTGTGTGTGTATGTGACTGTGTTCTAATATATCATTGTATTGCATGAAGAAATCTAGCAGAAAAATTTTTGTCCAAATTCTTTCTATATTATTGTTTTAAATTGTTTTAAATTTTTCCAATTGCATTACATAAAAGACAAATGTCAAAAATTGGTCAAATCTTGTGAATACAAAGCACTTTAGGGAGGAAATTAACACTTTGGGCCTTTACTTGCCATGGATAGAGATAATGACCTTCTCCAGCAAGATCAGAATCTAACCAAACATTGTATTCTAAATATAGAGCACAAAGCCTTGTGCCATTTGTGAAAATGCTATCAGGGAAAAAAACCTGAGGACTGAGTTTCTGCACTGTATTTTTTAGAAACATAGATTTAATTTAGAGATTATAGTTTGAAAATAAAATTTACAGTATGAGTGTTTTTGGCTGATAAGAAATTGATTTTGTGACCTTGGTGTGCATTAATTGAAATATCTGGCACTGTGTCTTGACTAGGTTAAAGAAAACCATACATGCCTGGAACCATATTATTCCTTCACCTTGAACTCTGCAATTAATCATAGTTGTAATCACCATGAGGAAGGAAGCCACCATTTTGCTGTGGAGCATGGAAATTAAACAATCCCTGTTCATTGTCTGATGAGTGGGGTCTTATATAATTAGCATCAAATTTACTTGAGTCTCTCTGGTCTAAGATGAATTTTTTTTTCATTCAAATTAACTTTGGCATTGAAAGTGTATGGAATAGTATCTTATTTTTTTATTCTTACAAATTTTTATTCTTATAAAAATTTTGAATTAACATTGTAAATTAGGAGGATCATTGTGAAATTAGATAAGGAGAAAGGAACTTAAGATTTGCTGTTTTCTATTTTTTGCCTTGAATTTAGGATATATTTTTCAGAATTTTTTAAAAATATACAAAAAGGAAGGGGTGCACTTAAATTACTATATGATATAATTATGTAATAAATTATCCGTTTTTCTAAAGTCAGAGAATCTTAGAGAACATTATTCCTGATCCTTCTTTTGGGTTTTTTTTTCCCATAAGAATCAAAGGCTTAGAAAATATATTACCTGTATAACTAGATTGGTTGTCTTTATTATACTTACCTGATCATTATTTATGTCTCTATTTTTCATGTGTACAAGCAACCTGGGAGCCAAAATCAAAACCATAGCTAGTGAGTTGCTTTCTGCATTTACTGGTCACTATAGAAAACATTCCTATTTCTTTAGATTTCTTTAGAATATGTTTATGCTAAAATACAACCTGAATGATATTTAAATAACCACTTGAAGGCTCTATGCAGACCTTCGACTTTTTTTCAGCACAGAGCACTACCACTGTGTCATTAATGCAGGTCCTGATTAGATTCCACTAATAAGTTATTGAATAACTCCTAGGGATATGTCTAAGGTACAGTGACTTGTCTAGGGTCCTTAATGATAAAGCGTTTTGAATCTACCTCTTTTAGACCCAAGCTCAGGACTCTTCTGGACCCAAGCCCAGTACTCTTATCCACCACAGGGTTCCATGACTGAGGGATATTAGAACATGAAAAAGTAGACTTGAGAAGGGCTGTATAGTCCTCCAAGCATTATTCATGCTGGAATTTGATTCAAACATCTGATGATGAATTGTTTACATTAAACAGAAGCAAAGAGGTAACGAGCTGTTTCAAAAATGTTTTGTTCTTGTTGCGTGTGTATGACCAATTATTATTTCTTTAAAAGAAAACAGCATGTCCTCTGTGTCATAAAGGTTCCAATGTTAACTTCTTTATGCCATATGGAGGATGACTTCTGAAGATTAATTCTAAGCATATAGTCAGAGAAACCCATTGAGAATACCAAAGAAATTAAGACAGCTCTCTGTTGCATATGGAGCTCTGTGCAGACAAGCAGATGTTTGATTATAGCTTTGTGTTTGTTCAACTAATGTTATGTTCATTGCAGCAATTTTGTTATACACCAGGATGTGGAGGAGTATGGCCTATCAGATGTACTTTAGATTTCAATTTTTGAAACTGGTTTATTTGTAGAAAAATGTTTCTGAAAGTTTCCATCAGGAAGCAGTTATTTTTCTGCCAATAGGTTATTTTCAAAACTTTTAAAAAGTTAAATCACAGCAACTATAAATTCTTTTATGGTGATGAAGAGTAATTCTGAATAGAGTTTTGATTTTTTTTTAGTATATATATATATATATATATATATATCTATATAGATGGTACAATCTGCTAAGTATCAAATCTGGATTAAGAAGTGAAAAATATTAATCATAATAAAAATGTTACATAGCACTTTGAAGTATGAAAAATGCTTTACAGTTATTATCCTATTTGAACCTTAAAACAATTCTATAAAGTATATGCTATATTATTTTCATTTTATAGATGAGGAATGGGGGCTAAGAAGATGTAAATATTCATGGTCAGTCCAGCACATCAGTAGCCATAATCATAGACCTCATTCAAGTCTAAATGAGAGTACATAGTAATGTCTGATTGGATTTGCTTAGGTTTTGCTATTAGCTTACATTTTTTAATAATTGACCCAAGTAATTTAGTAAAGTATATACTTGTACAATTCTTGGGGTACGTCAAATTGAGTGAAAATATCAAATCATTAAAAAAGAGGGGGGAAATAACTCAAAGGGGATTAAAAACATTAGGTTGTCCTTTTAAGTTAGAATGTTAATTTGGAATTGCTGATATAAGATAGCAAATTTTGAGAGGAAAACAAAACCATGACTTTAAGTTATTGCTCCAATCTCATTTTTGTAAATACAAATTATCTCTTTTTGCCATTTTATTAAGAAGCAGAATCAGAAAATTTCCATTGTGGAAAGAGACCTCAGAATCCATCTACTTTAACTCTTGTCCTCAGTATCACATCTAACAAGTGGTCATCAGTCAATCATGAAGCATTTATCAAATTTCTACTCCGTTCTAGGTATTTTGCCAAGAATCAGGGATAAAAAAGGCAAAAACTCATGAAGTTTGCAATTTAAGGAAGGTGGCACCAAGTATATAAATATGGATGGTCACCTAGTTTTTGCTTAAATGTTGCATTTGGGGCAGCCCTTTAAACTTCTGGAATGGCAGTCAAAGTTTGATAAGTTGATTCACAATTATGAAACATATTTGGTTGTAAATTCAGATTTAAAAAATGTAAGATAATCTGATTATTTACACGAACAAACACTAAGAGGATGCTAAATACTCATGTTGGACATCTACCCAGTTGCTCTTATATTTATAACCTCACTTATCTCCATTTCAGCATGATTGTAATATATTAATTTTTTTCCAAGTTATAGATTACTTGCATAGATTACATTTTAACCAAAGTAGCTCATATATAAACTTAATTCTATATGTATATAACCTGTTTCTTCATAATAATGTTGTAAGAAAGTATGCCAGAAAATAATTCCATTTTATTGATGGAGAAAGTGATTTAGTTAAGATAACAGAGGCAATAAGAGTTCTCCAGAACAAAAGTCTAGCTCTTTTTGCTTCAAATAATAGCTAATATTTATATAAAGGTTTAAAATTTGTAAATCCTCAGTGACTCCTAGAGGCTTCCAGGATCAAGTATGACCTTATCCTTTTGGCATTCAAAATCTTTCTAGTAGACCCTTTGTATATTTGTAATCCTCAGACTTTTATCCCTGCCATGCAATAATCAAAGTAGTGACCCTGGCCTCTTGATCGTTCAAGGAATAGCCTCTCTGTTCCAAGCATTCTCTCTGATTGTCCGCCATACCTGGACTCTTTCTCCTCCTCTCTGACTACTGACCTCCCTGACTTCCTGTTTAAGTCCCAACTAAAATCCCATATTAAACAGGAAACCTTTCCTAACCATCTCAATTCCAATGCCTTCCCTCTCTTAATTATTTCCCATTTATCCTATATACAGTTTGTTTGTAAATATTTATTTGTCTCTCCCATTAAATTGTGAAATCCCTTGGGGTAGGGACTATCTTTTGCCTCTTTTTGTAGGCCCATCTCAGCACAATATTTGACAAATAGTAAGCATCTAATAAATGTCTGTTGACTAGTTGCATTCTATATGCTTCATTTGATCTTTACAGCAACATTGAAAGATATATTATAGAAGATGAAACTGAGGGTAAGAAATGTCATAGTATGTGCCTGAGATTTGAATTCAGGTTTTCCTGCCTCCAAATCTACTGCTGCCTAATGCTCACTGCTTTTTGAGGATAAAAAAGGAGGGATCTTGTTTACCATTTATGAGTTTTACCCAAACCTCTGTGTAGGAACAGGTATTGTTATTTTGTAAACTTGGCTCATTTCTTCCCAAAGACTGTTCTTTTTTGCTTGAGTGTCTCATCCTTTTTTTGATACTTACTAATCTCATTTTTGTTATAAATTCCATTTCATTTCTGGCTCTGTAATCCTTGTAAGCCTGTTTCATTTGAGTGACTAGATGAATAATTTTGTCAACATATGTCTAGAACACTAGACATTAACCTAGGGTCTAAGAACTTAATATAGGTAGATAGATAGATAGATAATAGATAGATAGATAGAAAAAAGAGAGAAAGTAGATAGATGCACATGTACATAGTTAAATATTTGTCTTGAGAATTGTATTTCAATAAAATTGGCTCCCTATTATTTTATATATAAAAAAAATTTCTGAACAGACCCTTAGATGTTATCAGTCTACTTGGATAAAGATAGAAAAAGTTAAGGACCCCAATTAAAAAAAATGCCTTCACATTTAGAGACATTTCAATGCTACCAATTATGAATAGAAAACAAATAGACTGATAGATAAGGAATAAATAACCATATAGACAGATAATAGCTAAGCTAAACATAGACAGATAATAAATAGACTGATAGATAATAGACAGATAAACATATCAATAGATAACAGCTAAATATACATATAGATAGACAGATAGATAGTTAATGGATGATAGAAAGATAGATAACAGAGACAGAGAAATAGTTATGATTGGATATGAGGAAATATAATATAAAATAGAACCATAAATTTAATTTTTTATATAATACTAGATTTTAAAAAGTAGTGTGACAAAATGGATAGATAGATAGATAGATAGATAGATAATGGATGATAGAAAGATAGATAACAGAGACAGAGAAATAGTTATGATTGTATATGAGAAAATATTATAATATAAAATAGATCCATAAATTTAATTTGTTATATAATACTAGATTTTAAAAAGTAGTGTGACAAAATGGACAGAGCCAACATCTGAGGTAGTAAGGCGAGCTCATTATTTACACAGGTTGTATGACCCTGTGCAAGTCACCTAACCTCTCATTGTTCTCTAGAAAAGTCTCTAAGACTATCAGTTGCAGAGCAGGTGCCAGCCAACATTGCTAGAGAGCTTCCTTACACTAGAATTCACTCTAAATGAAGTCACAGATACAGTCCTTTTCTCTCTTTCCATAATTTTCACATCTACAATTTAGATTGAAATTGTTATGAAAAGTGTTAGTAACTCAATATTTACTGAGATATTCTTTACAAAGAAAAGTCTCAATAAAAAAACTTATTTATTCTCTTATTTAAAAAGATCCTTTGTTTTAGAGTTCTTTTGGGGAGAGAAACTGTAATATATTCATTCCTCCCCATGTCCTACAAGTTTTCTTGCTCAGTGTGAATGTTCAAGAATCGATAATTTCCTCAGCTTTTGGAATTCCTGCTACCAACACAGATTACAGCTAAACTTGGACTTAAGTTTGACCTAGGGAGTTGCCCAAGGTAGACAGACAGTGGTTAAGTGAATTTCCCCTTCATTCAACTACTAAGGATTAGAGATAGGATTTTAAGTCTGAATAATACACATAACTCTACTCACTCTTCTATGCCGTCTCTACAGAAAACCAATTTGAATGTTATCTTGTGCAATTATTAAATCTCTCAACTTTTGCAAATATTTATAAGAATATAATAATGGCATCATGGATGGGCTATAAATTTGCTATCAACTAGCTTTCAGAATAAATTGAGGATTAATGGATTTTTTTTCCTGTGATATTGTTCCCTTTTCATTTTGAGGGTTAGTTGGAAGCTAGCTTGGGTCTATATGGAAGTGGATCTGAAGATGAAGGATGGCATCACCCAGTGAATTTCTGGCAAGAAAAATCTTTAAAAGGCTTTCCATACTTGGAACTTCTTGTAATCACTAGAGCAAATTTGTCATTTAATATAATCAATACATGCCAAGAAAACCCCAAATAGAGTCATAAAGAGTTGGACACAACTGAAAATGGCTGAGCAATAACAATAATAAAGACAATTCAAGAGTCCAGTGAAAGATTTCCCTTTATTTAGGAATCTTAGACAATCAAATCTATACAATAAAGTTAAATTTAGAAAAATAAACAAAAAAATCATCTACTATTGAATTTTTTCTTCTCTGTTAAGAGTTTTCACATTTCTTCCATGAAACTAACCCCCTCATTCAATCGCCTATCAAGTTTCTTAAAATATAAATATATTTTAAAGATAAAAGCAAACTTCGTAGAGCAATTGCATCAAATAAAGTACTTCAATTCAAAAAAAAAGGATTTTCAAACTCATAAAGACCAGATTCTACTGGGATAACTGAGATCCTTCATTATTTTGTACATGACTGAATATGGCAAAAGAAAAAAAACAAATTTTAGTGAGAGCTATCCTGTCCTAATGCATACCCATCAGTGAGAAAATAGCATTGAATAACTTTAAAATGTCAGAAATCGTGGCTGCATTTACTTCATCTATACATCAATATTATAGTGTGGCATATGGTAAATGAGTTGGTTCATAAAATAAAATGAGGGGGACAAAAGAGAACTGGTTTTAGGAACTAATAAATATAAATTCAGAAATGGGAGAGACCATGGAATGTCCTCTAATTTATTTCTGAAGTTCACTGGATTTCACCTTCTTAAAAAGTGAAGATGTCAGGATCAAAAATCTCAAGATAGATTGAAAAGAATTTTGATTTTCAGAAAACTGTTCTTTATTTTGTCATATATTGTTTTATATATATATATATATGAAGAAAACTGTTCTATATTTTTGTATGTAGAAAAATATTCTTTAACTTGATGTAAAAATTTTTTAAAAACCTGATATAGTCAAAACACAGTGCTATGCATTTGACATACAAAGATAAAAAGCCAACATCCCCCAGCATCTTATAACCATATACTATGGTAAAACCGGAGTAGGACAACTGAAACCAATCCATCTGGGATGGTAATTTTACTATTAAAACAGACACTGAAACCGCCATCCAAATTTCTTTAAAATAATCAATCTGTCTTTGGATTCGAAGATATTTATTGAGTTGAGTATGTCTTCAAAATGTCTCTTGCTTTGGAACATCTCCTTTTGTCCTCATATTTTTTGACTTATTAGCTGATCTTTCTAGCCATTTCCCCCCCTTCTAATACCAGACTAGTGATTTAACTTAAAGTTACTGACAATCATTCCAAATAGGACTCCAGCTGTTTTAGCTAGTGATAAGTCAACAATTCAGAAAATATTTTAATTTGAATTGCAAACATAACATTTCAATTTCAATTTGATTGTAATAGTTACAATGCCTGACCATACTATAAGTTCTGAAAGTTGGAGGTATAGAAGGAAAACAGGAACAAAATCAGGTTTTAGAGTGAAATAGCTTAATGAAGTGATATTGTAAAATGTCAGGCAATACCAGGTCAATTAAATTGCCTAAAAACTTATAATCCAACTCAAATTTATTCAGATATCTCCTACATGGTTTATGGACATAGTTTATTTTGCTGTGGTTGAGTCCTTTCGGTCATGTCCAACTCTTTGTGACTTCATTTTGGGGTTTTCTTGGCAAATATGCTGAAGTGGTTTGCCATCTCCTTCTCCAGCTCATATTACAAATGAGGCAACTGGAACTAACAGCGTTAAGTACTTGCCCAGGGTCATACAGCTAGGCAGTCTCTGAGGCTAGATTTTAATTCACAAAGTTGAGTCTTCCTGATTGCAGGTCCAGTGCTCTATCTACTGTGCCATCTAGCTAAAATTTTGGAAAAGATAGATAATAGTAAAAATTAGATATATTTGGAGATAGTTGATGGGCAACTCCAAGAGGTTACTCATTAGTAGTTTGATTTCTTCTTGAAGGGAGGTAGGTCTCTAGTAGAATGTCCTCAGGATGTACACGCTCAAAATGAAGTCACAAAGAGTTGGACATGACCGAAAGGACTCCACAACAACAAACTATATCCATAAAGCATATAGGAGATATCTGAATAAATTTGAGTTGGATTATAAGTTTTTAGGCAGTTTAATTGACTTGGTATTGCCTGACATTTACAATATCACTTCATTAAAATATTTCCTTATAAAACCTGATGTTTCCTGTTTTCCTTCTATATCTCCAACTTTCAGAACATTTTGACCAGGTAAAGTTTGCATAGATAATGTATTGAGGTTTTCAGAGGATACTATATAAGCAATAGTTAATGCACTTAATGATTGAGAGAGCCAGAAAAATCCTAAAGTTAGAATATTAAATTCTATATAGGAATAAAAAATGAAATTTTACTTTTGATTCTTTTAAGATAACTTCTAAATACAAGATAGGGGTTGGGATAGAGGGGCACAAAATGACTAGCTATTCCTCTAAAAGTATCTATATGATTCTGAGCAAGTCACTTCCCCTCCCTCAGTCTGTTTTCTACTCTAAAAAATAAAATAATATAGCACCTACTTATAACGTTATTGTGAGGAATAAGTGAAACTATACACACACACACACACACACACACACACACACACATGCACACTCACACACACACACACACACACACACATATAACTTTGTAAACCTTAACTATACATGGCTTTTAATTAAGAAATATACAAAGTTATAGAGTACTACAAGAATGCTAATTATTCAGAGAAGAATTCAAATATAATATTGAATAGTCTTTAGATATCTTGTTTAATATAGTTTACCACAGTCAGTTTCCAACTACAATAGTACATAATACCATATATTTCTGGGCCAATAAACATTTAAAATTTTAATTTTATTTCTTTTATACTATGTGATAGCGGAAAGGTTATCTAATTTCATCACAATAACAGGCCTTTGAATCCTAAAGTGTAAACTCCTTTTTGGTAGAAATTGCATCATTCTTTGGAATTATATCCTGAGTGTCTAGCATAGACTCTTATACTTAAATGCTTTCTAGTTGACCAAATGATTGGTTGATTGATGGGATATTCCTTTTGTCATATTTGGAAACTGAGGTACATAAAGACTAATTAAAGTTATAGAGAGATGGGATTGAACTTGACTCAATGAATATTTATTAAATATCTATTTTGCTCTAGGAGTAACAAGGGAAGGAAACAAATCACTAATAAGTTACTATGTACTATGTTTAAAGTAATAAGCTTATACTTGGGATGAAAATACAAGAAAGACAGTTCCTCAATTCCTAACTTACATTCTTTTTTCAAATTTCTTTTTACTTATTTAAGACAATTGGGTTAAATGACTTACCCAAGGTCACACAGGTAGGCAATTATTAAGTGTCTGAGACTGAATTTGAATTCAGGTCCTCCTGAATCCAGGGCTGGTACTCTATCCACTGCAGCACCTAGCCTAACTTACATTCTAATAGGAAAACACAACACAGAAAGGAAAGCTGAAAAATAGGAGGGAGGGTATTCAGGGTAGGGGACACGGTTCTAGAGTTCAGAAGCCAAGAATAGGGTTGAGAGGAGAATGAAGATCAGCCTTAGCCCCTCCCTAAAATGGAACTCACCTATGGGACACAGGAACTGGTCTCACAAAGACACAGGTCACATTGAGAAGGTCTCATAGTTGGATATTCCAGGGTGAGGAGATTCTGGGCATGGAGGGATGATGCCCCCAGAATAAAACAACATGATTTGGGCTCCATAAATCCAGAATAAGGTTGAGAGAGGAATGAATGTAATTGGTTATAAGGGAAAAGAGGAGAAGAGGGGAGGGCAATTTCCCTGTCTTCAAAGGGTTTGCTGTCAGAAATGGGCAGGTAGAATGGGGAGGTGAGAGTTACAGTATTTACCCAGATAAGGAAATAGAAGACAATTTAAGAAGAGAGAATTCTATGAGTTAAAGGATTAGAGCTCTGATCTCCCAGCCAAATGCGGTTTCCAGTAGACTAAGCTTCCCATCATGCATAACAATGAGTGCAATGAAAATGTCTCATTCAACAGCAAATGGCTTTCACTATTGTGCAGATGCTAGTTGGGATTTTTCAAAACCTGCACTATGGTTTAAATTCATTGCAATTTACTTCATAGCCCAAATTTTGCCAAAGACATTTATTGTTAATTATCCTCATAATTATAGGGCTATTCATTTAGTCCTTGTGTTAGATACCTTTATAATGATGCATTGTTAATATGCGTTCTTATTATTTAGGATCCTCCATGAATTAATTCCTCTCTCTTTTTTTCTACTTGGATGTAGTTTTTATTTATATTCTTTGTTATATGGATTTATGTGGATTACAGTTTTCCACTTTGAAAATCAACAAATTAAGCTAGGAATTTTACAACTCACCCCCCCCCCCCATTAAGTGAAAAAATCATAAATTAATCCCTTCCCTTTGTTCTGTATTCCTCCTTTCTGGACCATTTCCAACAGATTTACCCTCACCTTTTTCCTTTCAAATATCTTTTCTCCCTTTCATTTATTTCACAAATATTCTTCCCATATTGCATAGCACTTTCTCAAGGAGAAAATGTGTAAAACATTCTGCAGTGTTAATTCCCTGTTATTACCGCCATTGTTATTCCTTTCTTGGACTTTTGCTGACAAAAATATTTGCCATTTTTTTTTTTCCTGGTGTGTCTCCATTTTACAGATGAGGAACTAAGGCAAATAGGGTTGTGACTTTCCCAGAGTCATATGGCTTGTGTCTGAGGGCAGAATTGAACCTTCACCCTGACTCCAGGGCAGTGTTGTATCCACTGAGTAACCTAGCTGCCCAGGTAGTGCAGCGGATGGAGCACTAGCCTTGGAGTCAGGACCCATCCCAGACACTTGATATTTACTAGCTGTGTGACTTTGGGCAAGTCACTTCACCCTGATTGCCTTACATTCAGGGCCATCTCCAGTTGCCCTGATTTGTATCTGGCCACTGGGCCCAGATGGCTCTGGAAGAGAAAGTGAGGCTGGTGACATCTCCTTCAGCCTTACTTCATCATCTAATTCACGTGCTTGTCATGGCATCACCTTCTGTGATGTCATGGTCTTCTTTGAGAAAGGAGGGCAAACTTTATCACCTAGTTGTCCTATTCTGTTCCAGTCTACCTCTATTCTGTGCTTTCTTCTTATCTCTTTCCCACTTTCTCTACTTCCCCTGCTAGTCTCTCTTCTCACCAGCTCATTTGCTTCCAGGACTAGATAATATATGTGCTATCTTTCCCCTGTTCCCAACTATCTAGTTTCAAAACCAGAGTGTGTTAATTTTCTCCTCTGAGACTCTGCTTATCATCCCAGTAACTTTTTTTTTACATTTTTTGCAAGGCAATGGGGTTAAGTGACTTGCCCAAGGCCACACAGTCAGGTAATTATTAAGTGTCTGAGGCTGCATTTGAACTCAGGTCCTCTGACTCCAGGGCAGGTGCTCTATCCACTGCACCACCTAGCCACCCCTCCCAATAACTTTCTAAAGCAAAACACCCCTCCCTAGTTATTACTCCCCTTCTTTTGTTGTGTCCTATTACAATGGAAGCTACTTTGGAGCTCAGGACTATCTCTCTATATTTTTTACTTTGCTAGTGTATAGCACAATGATTAACCCAGCATTCAATAAAAAAATATTTTCTCTCATTTCACTGTCTTCCTTTCTTCTCTTCTTTGTTTCGCTTATTTCCTTTTGCTTCTCTATTCCAACTATTTATTTTTCTTTTCCCCTTTTTTAATAGTTTTAAATTTTTTAATTTTATTTAAGGCAATGGGGTTAAGTGACTTGCCCAAAGTCACACAGCTAGGTTATTATTAAGTATCTGAGGCCAGATTTGAACTCAGGTCCTCCTGACTCCAGGGCCACCAAGCTCTGCCTTTTTTTTTAATTCTTCTTTATTCTCAATGCCTTTTGACTTTATCCCTTTCACTCTTCTTAGTGCTACCTATTGTTTCCAGCAGCATCCAAAGGACTAAAATAAGACAACCAGTTCATTTCTAAAGTCTCTCAAATGGTCTTCATCCAGTTCACCAATTTAAGTTCTAGCCTTTCAGCTGCCCAAAGATAATATGCCAAGTTTAAGTGAGAATTTATTTTGGTCTTGAGTGTCTCATTCAATGAAAATCTGTATTTTTTGCTTTCTACCAAGATTCCCCAAATCCAGAAAAAATACATATTTTGTTATAATAGAATCATATGAGTCACAGGAATAGCAAAAATCCTTCAGGATTATTTGGAATGCATTTAGATAGGAAAATCATTTCATTTTGTGTCAAGGAATAAGGAAACATCACCTCAGCTTCATGAAATTATCTTCTAGAAGAATCATTTTTATTAAATTTACTTTTTCAAGATTCAGATAATTTTTTTAAACATGGGACACAGAAAGGGCAGTAGGAGTTGGGCAGATAGAATTCTGCTACTGATTTATAAATATTTATTAAATTGAATTGAAGTCACTTCATTACTGCTAGCTGGGCCATTTGACTTTTGAGAAAGAAACTTATTTTCTCTGCATCTCAATTTCCTCATTAGTAAAATGAATTGGGTCAGACTAAATAATCTCTAATGTATTTTATATCTTTAAACCAACTATCATACTTTTTCAACTGCTGAAAATACCAACCACTATAAAACCAACATCGTATATTACATCAATTCATCAAACTTAAGTTTATCATGCTCCTTGAGGGCAGGGCCTCTTTGTCATTTTTGTTTTTGATTCTTCAGAGTCTCTCATCTAGGAGGTGCTAAATATGAGGAAAATTAAATGAGAAATCTAAAGACACTGAATAGGTAATTAAATCTTAGTCATCCCAATTGAATTTAAAAGGTCTTCTATAGAGAACACTGTCAAATATTGAAACCTATACAGAATTTAGATAGGACATGCCCCTCTCCCTCTCACTAATCTTACCTTCTTTTTAAGAATAAAAAACATTGAAACATATATAACTATAATATTGTTATGTTATATTTAGCATATAAAATTAAAGTAATCATGTAATATATGAATTAGGGAGGGTCAAAACAAAGTGCCCTGAAGTTTGAGGGGAAGATTCATTTATCTACTGGGGATTCAGAGAAGCCTTCTAAGAGTTGAGTCAACCTTTAAAGTATGGGTAGAAATTTAATACTGAAGGGGAGGAAAAAGAATATTCCAAGAGACATATAGAGAGAACTGTGTATAGAGATAGAACCCATAAAACACTAAAGGAATAATTTATATATGCAATTAATTTCATTTGAGACTGATGACAACCCTATGGAGAAGGTGTTATTAATATAAAATTAATTTTATAGATAAGGAAACTGAGGCTCAGAGATTATGTGACTTTCCCAGGGTCAGATAATTAATAAATCTTTAATGCATGATTTGTAAGCTACTGCAGAGTAGTTAGAAGGTATCATTGACTTATTCATGAATTCAAATCTGGCCTCAGATACTTACTAGTTGTGAGACCCTGGGCAAGTCAGTTTTCTCAAAACAAACTGGAAAAGGAAATGGCAAACCACTCTATTTCTGTCAAGAGAACTACAAATGGAATTGTGAAGAGTCAGGCATGACTGAAAGACTCAGTCTCCAACACTCTACCTAATGTGCCACTAGAGAAGGTTGAGAAGAGGAATGGAATAACCAAATTATTCAAATTTTTCAAGTTATTGAAATATGAATAAATGTATTTGCAAAGTTGGCATCCTCTGATCTCCATGCTCAAGATGATTGGTTCACTGGTCCACCACAGCTGTTACTGTCCTTTCACTTCTCTAACTGATATCCAGTGCTACTAACTGACTCCCAGAAGCCTCTCTCCTCTTGGCCTTGAGACTGTCTTAATTGTCTGGGTTATACAAATTTATGGAAGCTTGTTCACTGGAACATGAAATTTTGGTGAAAACAGGAAAAAGAAAAAGACAATTAAGGAGCAGAGGCAACTCTCAGGACTGTGGCTGAGCTCTGAGTTCAAGATTCTAGGATCAGGTAGAAAGAAATCAAATTAAGAAAAATAAAATAAAACCCCATGTGAAATCATTTCAAATGATTTAATAGAAAAGAAATAAACATGCGAAGAAGTTCAGTAGTGGCTTATTTTCTCTTGAGAAATAGCATGAGAACATAAGGGGGAGGGGAACCTATGAACAAAAATGCTCAGCAATGCTTTTATAGAGCTATCAGAGAGCTGAATTATAAATGGGAATTCCACAGAAGGTGGAAGTTAAGGCAGATTGCAGGAGGAGAACAAGGAAATAATGAAAGCGTAGTAAGATGAGATGAGCTGAAGAAGGAAATTAGATGCAACTTGAAGCATCAGGGGAAATCGAAAAATAGTTTTTAAATATATTTGGCGTATTAAAGATAAAGAAAGGTTTTCTTTATTAAATTATGTGAGCAAGCTAATAAGAAGAAAGAAAAGGCAAGATGGAAATTTTAATGTCTTTCTTAACTCTATCTTTACCTGCAAAAAAAAAAAAAGGTATTTGGGTATGCAATACATATTTGAAAATAATAGCTATTTATATAACACATTCAGGATGGCAGAACACTTTGCACTCATTATCATTTTTGTTCCTCAAATGAACTCTATGGATACTATTGGTATTGTTATATTCATTTTAGAGATTATAAATCTGAGGCACAGAGAGCCTCAAAGAGATTTGCCAAGAAAGTACCAGGAAGTCTCAGAAACAGGATCCAAAGCCAAATTTCCTGACTCCAAGGCTCTGTCAAGACAAAGATATTATCCCGGAGACACCTTAGTGTTCTTTTAAATACTATACCATTTTTAAATTTAATGTGATAAAAATTATTAACAAAGAAATCATAGCTTAATTTTTATTCCCTAATAATATTTTGGTACAAGTCCCAAAGCAGAATAATTGGAGATGTATACAAAAATGTACCTATATGTGCATATATATATTCCTTTTATTACCAGTACATTTCATTTTCTTAAAACTGTGTTTATAGTAGAATATTCAGAAAATATGGCCATATAGCACAGTATCTGCTACATAGTAAGCTCTTAATGACAGCTTCCTTCTTTGATCCTTCTTCCCTTCCTCCTTCCCTTCCTTCAGTCTCCTCTTTTCATTGTTTTTCACTTCTTTCCTCACTCCCTTTCACCTATTCTCCTTCCCTTCCTCTTTTCTTTCCTCCCCTCATTCCTTCTTTTCTTCCTTTCTTCTTTCTTGCCTTTCCTCCCTCTATTTCCACTCTTCTTTCCCTTTCTTTTTTCCTTCTTTCCTTCCTTCCTTCTTTACCTCCTTTCACTCTCAGAAACAGGGAAAAAAAGTTACCATAAAATGAATCGGGAAATGCCGTACTGAGAAGAGACTAGAGGCAATTAAAAAACCAAAACAATCAAACAAAAATAATGAAAACAAAACAAACAAGCAAATCAGTGCATCTTCATGCTGAATAAGGCAATCAGCCTAATCTATTCTTCTGATTCAGTGAAAGCTGGATACTTAGAAATGAAATAAAAATAAATTAATCTATCTTGAATTTAATGTGTGTGTGAGAGAGGCAGACAGACAGATTCTGTTACACAGTGGTGGCCATAATCTTGATGCTAAAACTCTTAGGAAGGTGTTACATAATTAATCGGTGAGCTACTTTACAAGAATGTATTAAAGAGATAGCAATGCTATCATTCACTTAGTATTTATTGCTAAATGGCTAAATTGCTAAAGGCAGGGTGCTAAGCACTGTGGATAAAAAGAAAGGCAAAATAGCAACCTGATCTAAGGGAGCTTAGAACAGGGCAACATCTATGTACAAATAAGCTATCAATAAGGAGAAAAGTCTTCTTGCAGAAGGTGGGACATTAGTGGAGACTTGAAAGAAGGCAGGGATGAGAAGCGAGAGAGTTGCAAACAAAGAAGACAGACAGTAGACAGTGAAAATGTTTGGAACCCACATTAGTATGATGAGGGAAGTTTAAAGGAAGCTAATTTCATTGGATCACAGAACATCTAGCAGGGGATGTTAGGAAGAGAAGATATAAAATATTCAGGCATTTTTCATTCATGTCTGACTCTGTGACCCTATTTGTAGTTTTCTTCGTAGAGATATTGGAGTGGTTTGCCATTTTCCTTCTCCTATTCATTTTACAGATGAAGAAACTGAGACAAACAGGATTAAGTGACTGGTCCATGGCCACACAAATAGTGAGTCCCTATAAGTAAGAAAGAGGAATCTTCATTCCCCCAGATCCAGCACTTTTATGCACTGAATCATCTAATTATACCAATGTTATGAAGGACATTACAAAAGAATCAAAGGATTTCTATATTTGTTCCTGGAAGCAACTGGAATTGATAGGGAAATGACATGTTCAAACCTGTGCTTCATAAAGATCAGTTGAGTGCAGGATGAACAACAAAGCAGGCAGGGAGACCAACCAACAAGCTATTGCAATTGCCAGGTGTGAGTGAGGTTGGCCTGTATCTCTAATTTTAATATTTTTCTTTATTATTTTTCCAATACAATGATAGTTTTCAATATTCATCCATTTGCAATTTTATGAGTACCACATTTTTCTACCATCCTCTCTTCCCTCAGCCCCTCCCCATGGCAATGAACAATCTGGTAAAAGTTGTACATATACAATCATGGTTAACATATTTCCATATTAGTCTTATTGTGAAAGAAGAATTAGGACTGGGAGAGGGCAAGAACAGTAAGAAAGAAAGAAAGAAACATGAACTCCATAGTTTTTTTCTCTGGATGTGGATGGCATTTTCCATAATAGGTCTCTCCGGATTGTCCTTGATCACTGAACAGTTGAGAGGAGTTGCATCCATCATATCAAAGCTGATCATCTCACAGTGTTGTTAATAAGTCCAATGTTCTCTTGTTTCTTCTCACTTTACTCAGCATCAGTTCATGAAAGTCTTTCCAAGCTTTTTTAAAGTCTTCCAATTCATGATTTCTTACAGATCAATAATAACTCCATAACGTTCATATACCATAAGTAGTTCAGCCATTCTTCAATTGATGGACTTCCCCTAAATTTCAAATTCTTTGCCACCACAAAAAGAGCTGCTCTAAATACTTTTGTACATGTGAGTCTTTTCCCATTTTTTCTAAACCACAATTTAAATAACATATGTTTATTATCATCATCATCATCATTGTCATCATCATCACAATTACCATTAATAATCATAATGAATATATATGAACCCAGTAGATTATTAACACATGGGGAAAATTTAATGTCTTGGCCCAAGCTGGGCCCCATGTCTGCAATGGACTGTCTCCTCCACTTTGCTTTACAAAATCCCAAGCTTCCTTCCAAAGCACAGTACAGAAGTGACCTCTGAGAGGAAGCTATTTCTGATGGCCTCGATTGTTAGTGCTATCACCATCTTGAAATAAGTCATTTTGACTAGATCACAGAAGGTACAGAGAGGAGTAAAGTGTAAGCAAAGTGGAAAGGGAAGAAAGGGTCAGATTAGGAAGAGCTTTAAACTAATGTTTTACTTCCAAAATGTCTTTTGTATTTGACCCCTTCTCTCCATTTATACAGATAACACCAGTTTGTCTCAAGATCATCAACATTTTCCTCCTTCTTAAAAAGAATAACCAGACCTATGATGTTATTGTTATAGATAATTTAGGGCCTTAGAGAGAGCTGCTTGGAGATTCTAAGAAGTTAGATGACTTGACCAGGATTATGGGTCTAAAACAGAATTTAAATCCAAGTCTTCCTCCCTTTGAGTCCAATGTCCTATCCACTATTCATATTTTTCCATATATAAAATATATTTGTATATAATATTCATATATATGTGATATATATGTATATTATTACTTTTCAGCTTCTACCAAAATCATACATATGTAAAATCTCCATCTCAAAGAAGGTTATAGTATAAGCATTTGGTCCTAGAGGTCAGGGTGGGCCAAGAAGTGAAGCACTGAGTTGGACTTTATCCCTAGGGCTCCCTCAGGAGAGTTGAGAGAGTATAAACCACATAATTTAAACTCAGTCTTTTCATTTACAAGAATATCATCATATTTTAAACCTGGGTACATCTGAAAACTGATTAATGAGATGGTCTCTTAGAGTCTACCAGGAGAATAATACCCTAGTAAAAATAAGCAAATTTTGAGATACACTAACCCATTTGAGTTAAAATAGCACTCACTAATTAATTATGGGTGTACTCACTAATTAGTTGTGGAATAGGGTTTTGTGCATTTCATTGGAAATAACCTGGATAAAAGATGAGAAAAGAGTGGTCATTTGAGGGTAACTCATGATAAATAGCTTGGGGAAGTTAGATGGCACAGTAAGATAAAAGTGTCAGACATATGATCTGGAAGATATCTTCCTGAGTTCAAATCTGGCCTAAAACGTTTGTATTCACTAATTATGTGATCCTGGGCAAGTCACTTAACTTTGTGGACCTCAGTTTCCTCAACTAGACTTGTGGTGATGGAATGGCAAACCATTCTAGTATCTAGAAAACCACAAATGGGATCACACAGGGTTGGATATGCCTGAAAATGACCAAATAACAACAGTAACAATAACTGGAAGAAATCGAAAATAAGAATAACTGACAGCAGTGGCCTGTACAATTACATAGCAAATAATTGAAGTAGTTATTGGATACCACAGCCAATTGGTTACCATGGACACAGACACTTTTCTATTCAATATAAAATACTCCTTACACAGAAGATATTCTTAAATAGTCATTCTGTTGTGATTTTCATCCAATTTAATTCATCAAGCATTTATTGAGCACCTACTATGAACTAGCCATTATTTTAAGCTCTGGGAATACAAAACCAAAAATGCAAAAGGCCCTGCTTTCCAATGGCATTTACCCTCTTGGGGGATGCAAGATCAATACAAAGAAGTAAATGTAGAATAATTTAGGTAGGAAAAATACTAACCACTGGGACTGAGGCCTTGAAAAAAGTTAAAGGCTGAAACCATTAATTAAGTGGAGGTTTGAAAACAGTTTGAAGTTCTAAAGATTGAAATGAAGAGGGAGAACATTACAGAGATAAGAGCAAAACCTATGTCATTGCAAGGAGGTGGGAGATCACGGGAACATGTAGCTAAAACTGGAAAGGACATGAATTCTTTTTCCCCATTTTATAGATGAGAAAACTGAGGAAGCTTAAAAGTTCTACCCAGGATCAAATAGGTAGAAGAGCTGAGATTCAAACCCAAGTGCAATTAAACCCATTACTTTTTCCATTTTACCACACTATCTCTAGGATACCAGTCTTTTAAAGAGTCCTTTAAAGTTGGTAAAGCACTCTATATATGTGACCTTTTCAAAAAATCCTCATAATAAACCTGGTAGGTAGATGGTATTATTGGGTACATTTTGCAGGAAAAGTGGGAGAAGATGAAAGAGGTTGGGAAGTCCATGGTTATACAGCTCAAATGCATGGGCCCAGAATTGAACACAGACCTTCCATATGACAGGCAAAAATTCTACCCCTGAACTACTCATGTGGGATGGGTGATATAGCTAGTCAGAATCTGAGACAGGATTGTGAGCTTGAGTCTCTCTAAGTCTATGGCTCTATCCATTCTCCCAATTAACTTATACAGTAGCTAGGAGCCCACTTTGGTTGAAATAGAAGAAAATAATCATGGAAATCAAGAAAGGTAGATGTGGACAAAATTATGGAGGACTTCAATGTCATACTGAATAGTTTCTATACAGGGAACCAGTTTAGAATTTTGAGTAAGGGAGTGACATGATTGGTCATGGAAATACTTCAGTTTGAGGATTGGAAAACACATTTTTTGTTCCTTCAGTGAGAGGCAGTACCATAAATTAGACAGACAGATAAATATAAGAGACAGAGACAGAGACAGAGAGAATTTGGTGATGGATATTTTTCCATCAAGTAGATAGAGGAATTAAAATATTTATTGAGTACAAGGAAAAATCAGGTACAGTTAGGATCAACTGTTATATTGATATTCTCCAAAAAAGTCAGAACTGGTCCCCAAAGCTTCTGGCATTTATTTTTTGAATTTTTCTATACCCTATTCAGGCACTTATCAGAATTTGAACTTAAATTAGCTAACTTTACTTCTAAAATGGGCTGAACTATGTTCAAGAATCTCAAGAGGATGGTTAAAGTATATTTGACTAATAGTAATAGTTGAAAGACTTCAGGGGCAACTAGGTCTAAAGAGATTATCCCCAATTCAATTGGAAAAATATTAAGTTCCTACTGATTCTGTATGAAACTTTGATATGCCTAGGAAGGATGGTTTGAAGGGCACAATATAAAGATTAAGGAAATCGTTGAGCCCTTATCTTCATAGAGCTTATGATTCATTAAGGTAATATATCCCCCCAAATAATTTATCATACAACATAAATACAAATAGTAGTAACAATACTAATAAACTTTCAAAAGATGAGTTTATATCTCAATACTTTTATTTATTAACAAAAAGAAATTTGTCTGCCTGCCCAAGAAATAAAAATACTAATAGTAGGAGAGTAGCCAATCTCAGGAACTTCACTTAACTAAGCTGAGAAGAATGACATAATCATAATTATAGTAAGTGGTTTTGGACTATGAGTTATGGAATGATATGAAAATAATTCAGTCTTGGATTTCTCTTTGGGCCACAGACATAGTAATGCTGTTACTTGGTGCCAATTTTTTTTTACTTTTATGCATATTTCTTACAAAAAAGAATTCTATTGGGAATGGAGAGGGAGAGAACCATGAGTGATGTGAAAAATGAAAAGAGCATTGACTGAAGAAAACTTTTTTAAAGGAAGCACAGAAAAAACCCAAATCATATATGTATATGAAAGTGTTTTGTAATTATAATATTTATTATAAATGGGCATTTTTCATTTATTTTCTACAAATCTATTTCAAATGTTAAGGTTTTTTTTTAAAAGTAACTGTAATTCCATCCTCATTTCTCCCCTATATCCATTGCTTCCTTTTTAGCACTAAATTTATGGAAAGTGAATCATAGATTTTATTTTAATTTTATTTAAGTAATTCTAATAATTTGTAGTTGTTATATCTTTGCTTTTGTCAAATATTACTGGTTACAGCTGGTTTATTTGATGAGGATACCTCTGTCAGGAACATAATATCCCAATTATAGTATCATTCCTATGGGAAAACTATAATTCCACTCTACAGCAGTTCACCTAACAGGTGTTCCAGAAGCTCATTGTGGCAAAAGGCAGGAGTTTCTCATATTATCCCTAAATTACCTCTCAGCTACTTGTAAAAGAGTTCTACTTTTCTGTTCTAGTGGGGGAAACAGATCTATTCATTTTTTTCAGAATTGGATGAAAAAATTTTCTTAAAAAAAGAATACTATGATCTCCTCTGCTGTATAGGAGCTATCTTCATTTATTTCCTTCATTGTTTTAATAAAATCTTAGGATCATGTTTGAGAAAAATTTCAAAGGAATTTTAAAGTAAAGGACTTCATGAAAGGCAGGAAACTCTACCTTGCTTACAAAATATCTAGAACGTTTGCAAAATCCTTGTGAAGAAGACAGGCCTTATGAAGTTGACCTAAAATACCTTCCCAGAGGTGGGTATCTGCAGGTGATTGCCTTCACCTTCAGTATATCTAAAGTTAATCATCAAAAAATCCATGCCAATCAATTTCTCCAGGAAATTAGAAAGAGGAACTTTGCAAACTTTGGCAAATTTTTATTCTATATAGGTGGCAAAATATCATAGTGACAACATAGTACAGAAGGGATTAAAATCATACTTTTATCTATATAATTGTGGGAATACTGTTAATACAGAAAAATAATGGAAACTAGCTTAGGTTATAATCCATGATTATTTACTTCCCAGGAATTTTCTCAGCACATGTATATATATATCTTATAATAGAATTTTATCATAGAGTGTCATAACAAAATTAGGGTGAAAAAGAAATTATAGCCTATAAATATAAATTATCTCATTCTTGAATATTATTTATTGTTTTGATATCTGTGATGTGTTATTTATGTGTAAATATGCATAAGTGCATATATTTTTACATGCACAGATATAGATACACACAGATATGGATATAGATATAGATGGATATGGCATCACTCACTAAATTTCCTTCTTTTTGTAGCCTCAGCATTTAATAGAATACCTGGCAAATAGAAGGCATTTAATAAATGCATGACTTGATTGACTGAGTAACTCAATTTTTTAAATTTCATTTAAAGCTCAATAAGAACAATTTCATGAGAAAATATTTTATCAAATTTTCAGTTATGAAATTTTTAAAAATTAAATTGTATTTATTATGAATTTGACAACAATTAAGCATGAACATTAAATATAAAAGAACAGAAAAGTATAATTTATAAACATATATATATATTTCTATTACAAATAGTTGGAGTTTTCTTTTAATTTGATATATTTAGCCAAAGATGGATTGTGATCTGCACCATTTGAGGGACTCAACAATTGATGAGATCAGGACCCCATGTGAGCATTTGAGAGTATTTAACACAAAAAGTAACAAAACTGCCCACTTCAATTATATCTACTACTGGATTTATTTATGCTGTCTTTGGTGTATTCTCTGTGTTTCACCAATTCTTTTTTCTTTCTTTCTTTTCTTTTTTTTTGAATCATTTCTAATAGTTACCACAACTCCTGCCCCCCCCAAAGAAACCCTGCCTTATAAAACATAAGTATAGTCAAACAGAATAAATTTGCATTTTGGAGAGAGACAGACAGAGACAGAAAGATAAAATAGATATAAAATCCCCACCTCTAATCTGTGTGATATAAAATAGGCATTATCTGCTGACCTGCAAATGCTAAGAAAGATTTAGACTTCAGGAATTCTCATAGAATTCATCTGGAACTATTTTCACATATAACCTGTGCCTAATACATATTGTCTGACTGATATCCAAGATCATTTGGGAAATTACCACATATAGTTAAAAGCAAGGCTCATTGTCCTGATAAGTAGTAGATTGCCAAATCTTGTTGTTTCAACCCCACAAAATTCTCCCAACTTTCTTCCTCTCTCCATTCATAGGGCTGCCAATGTAGTTTAAGTCTTTACATCTGTTACTTATCTACTGCAATAGCCTCCTAATTCATCTCCTCACATGAAACATGTTCCAAAATTAATTAATCATCCACATAGTCACCTAAGTGACTTTTCTAAAACATATTTTTACATCTTTGATTTTTTGCTTTTGTTTTTGGAAGTTTGACCATTTCACTCCAATACCCAAAAAACTGTCACAGGATTGTCCAACATAGTGTGCCCACATCAAAGAAGGTGCTGGGCTTAATGAGCAAAGCATAATTGCAGTAGCTCAAAAGAAACCAATTTAGAGACAGCTCTACTCCAAATGTTCATATTGGTTATTTCTTCCCAACCTATGTAGAGCCTTCCAAGCTCATATTAGTATGATTCAGCCACAGCTGGACACATTGTACATTGACCCTAATATCATGATGTCATTTTGACCCTTTGCTCAAGAAAGATAAAAAACAATTACCTCTAGAAGCAAAGATAGGCAACCTTTATCTTTGGGGGCATTTAAATCTCTTTATGAGGTAGCCTCAAAATATTTTTCCATCTGTATTGTCTGGTCAAACTGGCTGTACCATATCTGCTGACTTCATGTCTTTGATTCTTGCCTGGAATCGCTTTCTTCACCATCTCTTGGAATCCCTTATTTCCTTCAATTTTTACTACTTTTGCATGATGATCCTTTAATGATATTTCTCTATTGCTATCTCCCACTATCCCCCCAAAATAAGTTTTTAGCTTATGGTTCATATAGCTATGTATCTGTATATAAGTTTTTCTTTCTCAGCCAGACTACAAACTGCCCAAGGGCTGGAAAGACTCCATTTTTCTTGTGGTAACCTTAGAACCTTACACAATCCTGGTATAAAAGATGCTTTGTTAATTGGCTGACCAAAAAGATGTGAATAGTTTTTAAAAGAACCCCAGAGTATCAGCTACCATATGAAAGAATGCTATAAATCACAAAGAGAAATGCAATTTAAAACAACTGCGAGGTTTCATCAGATTTACAAAGTGACAAAAAATGAAAATAGTCAATGGTGAACAGCTGTGGAAGATAAGCACACTAAGACAGTATTAGAGAAGATGTTGACCCAACCACTCAATAGAAAACACTTTGGAATTAGGTGAAAAAAATCAATAATTTTCATGGACTTTGACCCAAAGATCCTAAACATATTTTATAATGAGATCAAAGGTAGAAAGTAAGGCCTCATATGCAACAAAATATTCATTTATGCATTTTTTTGCAATAGTATGTGTGGCCTTATTGAGCACTGACCTCTATCTCTCCTCAGATTCTCTTTCTGGGCTAGGGCTGGTTCATTTCCATTATAGATTGTAAATTCTTTAAGGGTAGGGACTTTTTCCCCTCTTTTTGTATTCTTAACACTTAGGATGGTGCCTGATACTTGGCAGGTGGCTAATAAATTTTGAATGATTGATTGATTTCTTCCATCTGCACCCATTTTATCAGGTATTCTCAGAGAAGTCCCAACCCAAACCCCAACCAAATACCAATCAAATATTCATGCTCCTAAAGGTAAATTTGGTGTCCATTTGTGGTGGTAGTGGAAAAATAGGGAACACATTTTTTAACTTTTCACCATTGTGGTTCCCAAGACATTTATTGATGTAGTTCATAGCACCGCTGACTTTAAGATTAGATTTCCTTATTTTGTCTAGGCTGGAAGTTCACAAGCTAAGTTGTGCTATAATTGGCATGGAAGGGTCCTGCTCCATTTCTGAACTGAGCTGTTTTACCCTTACTCCCACTTCTGGGGTCCCTGTATTAATATCATTAGCCATTGTAGAAAAGAAGTCCAGAGCTCCATGAGGCTCATTCTCTCCATAGCAATGATCACAAGCTTATACCAATATTCTGGATCATCTTTGAAGTCAATTCCCTCATTTAATGAGTAAGGCACCAAAAAGTTAAATGAGTTGTCCAGGATTACCAGCCAGTGTCTGAGGCAGGATTTTATACTGTGAATTCAATCAGCTGTGCTACTTAGTGACCTTAACATGTACATCATATATATCATCACATAACATAAATAGCAAAGCTGGGATTCTTCCTCCATTGCCTTATCTGATATCATAAAAACTAAGACTCAGGTTTTATAATTTGTATTTGTTTTATTGAATTATTAAAGACAACTTTAGGAAGGTCATCATTTAATTTTATGAGTTTTAAAGATAGGTAGTATAGCTGAGTTTGGTTGTGTCCCCATTTGTTCTTTTGGAGAAGAGAAAAGCATAGAGTGTTTTACTAATTTTTGTTGTGGTGACAGCTGTATTGTGAATTAAATAGCAAAATAGCTACCATTATGAGGAAAAAGTCATAATATGTTCCTATTAATAAGGGCAATAGAACAAAGGAAAACACAAGAGAGTTACTCACATTATAAAATGTGAAAGAAAATCGGAAATTTCCGAAACAAAAGTCTGCTTTGAAGGCTGCAAGAGAAATAAGAGGGCAAAGATGGGGAAACTAGACATTTGAGAATAGAATGCCAATAAGCTAGAAACTGGAGGGTACCACCTGTCTGGCTTCATTTACAATTATAGCACATGTTTTCCTTATCCTCATTTTGTATGATGCTTGTGGCTGACAAGCCTGCACCTGGTTTGGAGCTTGCCACTGCAGGCAATTTTGTCCTTCTACCAGACTCCTCCCTCCCTCTCTCCTTTTTCTTTTTCTTCTTCTTTTTTTTTAATCTAAGGGAAGTAAAGAAAAAAAGGGGAGAAATGACTTGGCAAGCAGCGTGTGACTATGATACAAAAAAATCAGTAGTAATTATAAACAGATGCATGTTGGTAATAAAGCTACTGTGACAAGTCTTAAAACTTGAGAAATTAATTTGGAGGTTTGTAGATATTTCCCAAAAAAGGATACTAGAAGAAAGCATCCTACATATTTGAAACCAAATGCCTTACTCTAACACTCTTTCTCAAAAAAACCCTACAAGATTATGAACCCCTTCGCCAAAAATATCATCCTGAAAGATAAAAATTATATAAGATCCAGTTTGAATGACACAGACTACAGTAGAATATTAAGGAATTTAAATATAAGCTCTTTTTGGAAGATGAACGATATTTCACTTTTATGTTTATATCTTTCATTCCCAATACAGTATCTGGCACATAAGACACTAAAAGTGTATTAGATTGGAAATTGGAAGAATGATGTAGTGGCTAAAGCACTGGACCTAGAAAGAAGAAAAACCCTGGATTCTAATCCTGCATTTAATAGCTAAAAGTATACAAGGCTAGTAAGTATTAAAAACAGGATTTGAACTTAGATCAAGTTGTGTGATTTCTTCTTCCCTTAGTTTTTTCCCCCTTCTAGAAAATGATTTGATTCAAGGGTCTTTGAAAGTACCTTTCAACTCTACATCTTTGTTTTTTTCTCACATTAGGTGTCTCATTTTGCAAGCTGAGTTGGTAAATTTCATCTGTCCTTATGTAAAATTAGGTGCTGGCATTCTTACTGAAGGGGAAATAATCTAACCAGTATTTCTAACAAGTATTTATATTGAAATTATATAAGAGTATGAAAATCAAGCCTCTGTCAAAATAAAGATTTATTTATAAATTTGAACATATAATAATCATGTTTATTATTCAAACCAACTGTTAATGTATTTTCTTGCATTATGTCATTAATATGGGGGATGTTGGGGTTCAAGGAATCTGGACCCATGATTTTAGAGATATAGTAACCTCCCACTGTGGAAGATCCTTCTAGCAATGCAGATTAATTAATCAATCCAATGAAAAAATTATTAAGCATTTACAATGTGGCTAATATTATGCTAAATACTAGGGTAACAGTGACTCTTCTGAAATTCCTAGCCTTAGAGAATCTGGATAAATAATAGCTTAAGTGACAAACTTATCTCACAGCTGATGCTGATCAGAAACTGAATTTAAAAGAAGGCTAGACTTGGGGGTTAGGAAATCCTAGATCCCACATGATCCCACTACAGTAACTTGGCTTCCTGCCTTGGTGGCATTGACCTTGATGTTCTCAATTAGGTTCTATGTCTTTCACAGTCCCTCAAAGAAAGCCATATAAGGAGTGGAAACTTAGTTCTTTCTGAGTCACTCATTGACCCTGAATTTTTGTCTGTTGTTCAAAGGAGTTGACTCGTGTTAAGCAGATATTCATATAGTTGCTGATTTGGCTTCTTTCCTCTTATACTGCAGTGTCTCTTGCTACTGAAGCAATCTTTAATAAACAAAAATCTGAGTCCTATTTGTCTCATGCTAACCTGATACAACTACTAAAACAACATTGTTCTAATGAATGTATACTTACTATTCTATAACATCCAAGCACCATAGCTTTTAAAAATGGGATACACATAAAAAACTGGGGTTGTCTCCACATTCCATCTGGAGAGACTAAGATTTAAGAAGTTTTTAAGAAACAGTTTTTAGAATCCAATGATTGTAATTTTGCAAAATACAATTTTTTCTATTGTTCACTTAACCCAATTCCTTAATTTTACATAAGAGGAAGGATGACATATTTAAATAGCTAGACTTGAAGGCAGGAAGACCAGGGTCTGAATCCAGTCTCGTATACTTCCTAGGTAGTTGATCCTGAGTAAATTGTACCATTTCCCTGAACCTCAATTTCCTCATTAGTATAATTGATGACTGTAACTTCTATCTCATGGAATGATTGAAAGGTTCAAATAAGAAAAAGTTGGTAAAACTTATCACTACTGTAAAGAAACTCAGACCCAGGGAGATTAAAAAAATGTCCAAATGCCACAGCCTAGTTAGTACCTGAGACAGGACCAGAAATCAGAACTTCCAAACCTCACCCCAGTACTCTCCATTCTTCCACTGTATCAACTGCGGGGCAAGTTTCCAGTTACATTATAGGACACCCAAAATCCTCTAAACCATTATCCTATTTTATCCCTGGCAAATAATTTTGTACAAATATTGCAAAGTTGATAATGTAATGAGAAAAGTGACTTTCTTTTTAGTGTTTAATTCCTAGGTTTTGCTGTCCTCTGACAATAAAAATTTCAATAGAAAAATAAATAGATCTATATATTCTTCTGCAAAATGGATTCAACTCTAGGCTTCAAGGCAAGTAAATGAAAGGAAAGAGATAACCCCATGTATGGTGAAATATGATTTTCTTGATAAATTATAACTTATCAGAGTTCAGCAATTTTTGCAAAAGTTTATTTGGATTTGCAAAATGCAGTGTAGAAATAGAGCTGGGCAAGATCTGAGAAGTCATCTATCCACCTCCTTATTTTACAAATGATGAAACTTGAGGCCAAGAAAGGTTAAGTGACTTGCTTGAGTTGACATAGCTACCATGTATTTAAGGTCAGATAGAACCCCTGATGTACCTGATTCTAAATCCACAATTGTCTCTACTATTGCTGCTTCTGACATACTTTTAAGGGATTTTTCATATAACTGGGGTTCATTTCTAAAAGTATGCTCTTTTCCTTTTTACCTTTTGAGACTGAAATAACTGTCTTCATAGATTTTTCTAATGCTTGCTGAAACATTGAGTGATTATGATTATCTGCAATTGACAGTGATAAAAATCCATTCACTCATTAGAGTGTTTATTCTGTTGTGGGAAGAATTTCTAGCCATCAGAATTGTTAATATCATTTGGTGTTTTCTTGGCAATAAAACTGGAATGGTAATTCCTTCTCTAGCTCATTTTTAAAGATGATGATAAAACTGAGACAAACAGTAACTTGCCCAGGGTCATACAGTCAGGAAATATTTAGGGTCGGATTTGAACTCAAGATATTCCACTATAAAACCTAACTGCTCCTTCGACCGTTTCTATTGTATGTTTACCCTTTTAAAAAGGGTGTTTTTAAAAATATTTTCTAATTCTCAAAAAGTCCTGGAAAATCAATGTCATAAAGTAAACAAAGTTATTAGAGGGAAGGAATTATTTTTCTGCTTTGTAATTTTTACAGCGTGTAACCTCATAGTAGTTGTCCAGTAAACATGTGCTGACTGATAAGATATATAGGGATTTAGCTCAAATAAATCCAAGTGCTCTTCCCCAATAGATAAGGGTTTAAGATTACATAAATAACTTTCAAAATAAGATTTACTAGTAAAACTATATCAAACTTGGCACCAATTCAATAATAATAATAATAATAATAATAATAATAATAATAATAATAATAATTTGCTTTAATATTAGAAAAACCAAAAACCATGACATCTTGAAGTATTAGCTGTAACCATTGACACCATATATATATATATATATATATATAGATATAGATATATCTATATATATATCAATTAGGGAAAAAAATTAGAGATTGTAGGTTGAAAATATTTTTTATCAATTATGCCCAGTCCCTTTAGTAGGTTTGAAAAAATGATTATATTTTTTAATATGAACAAAAAATGTAAATTAAAACATCCCTTAGATAACACTTCTTTTCCAGCAAACTTAGTAATAATGGCAAAAGACAGAAATGTTGGAGGGTCTATGGGAAAAAAAGGTACACTAATGCTTTGTTTGTGGGGCTGTATATTGATCCAACAGCTCTAGAAAAGAATTTAGAACCGTGGAAGAAAAGTCACTAAATTATTTCCACCCTTTGACTAGACTGTGTGTAGTTGTGCATATATAGTCACAGGAAAATATACATGTATATATAATCAAAATACACATATAATAAAACTCTTAAAAACAGAAAGACTATATGCTAAAATATAAAGACTTTTTTGAAAATGAAATTTTTAGAAAAATGGGAAAATATATACTCAACTATGAATGAATGGGGAAAGAAATGGGTACAAATTAATCAAATATTATTATCACCTAAGAAATAATTCATATGAGGAAGTTAAAGCATGAAAAGAATTATATGAGCTGATGCAACCTAAAGTAAGCAGAAATAGAAGAATAAAATCCACTATGACAATAATAGTTTAAAGGAAAAGAACAATAAAATAGAGGCAATTGCTGTGTAATTATAATGAAAATTTTTTGTATGGGAAAAGAGATAAGGAACTATACCTCCCTTTGTCCCTGAAAATATGTGGAACTTTGATTACCCATAGTTGTGTTGATTGGTTTTGCTAAGTTAATTTTGTCTTTGTTATAGAGGAAGCCACACTTAATGGGGGGTATATCCAGAAACAATTATGATATAAAAATGAGATATACATAAAAAGTTTCAAAAACAATTATGTAATCTTTGACAGTTAAGGGAACTGGGGAACAAAAGAGTACAGTATGCATGAAGCTTATCTTGATTGCCCTAGTTGCTAGTTCCATTTTTTCATTTTATTTGCATATATCTTGTGTTTTGTTTTTACCCAGTAGAATTTAAGTTCATTAAGGGTAGAAACTTTCATTTTTTTTCATTTTACTTCAGTGCCTAACTGTCTGGCATATAATAAATATTAAATGTTTGTTAAATAAATAAAAAGAAAAAACTAGTAAATAAGTTAATTTTTGAAACTGGGTCTTGTCTCTGTATTTATCAATGAATACTGTTGGCATTGCATCAGCTATTTGTATACCTCCTTCATCTAAGTACTCCTTCTTTATCTATAATCATTTCATCCTATAAGTAAAGAGCTAATTCAGTTCTCTGCAATTTTTTTTGCTTAGACAATGACTTTTCAAATTTTTGTACATAGGAGAATAGAATCATTGACATACAAATAGATTTTATAGTGGTATTCCTCATCCAATGGGAATATGGAATGTAGATACCAATTTATTATTAAGCACCTGTGTTAAGAAGACAATAAATTGGATGTGGTGTAGAATTGAGATGATGATAATGGCGATGGCAGTGATGATGGTGGTGGTGGATTTTGTGGTGGTTATGTTGGTCAGGGTGGTGGTGATAACATTCTTGTAGTGCTTAAAGTTTTACAAAGCTCTGTACATAGGTTATTTCATTTGTTACAATAATCTTGTAAGAAAGATGGTGTTATCATTCTCATTTTACAGATTAGAAAATTAATCAGTTTGAGATTTGTAGGTTGTGACTTGTTTAGTGTCACACAGCTGGGATCTAAGGCACAATATGAGTCCCCCTTGACTCTAAGTCCAGTGTTCTCAGAAAGCTGAACTGAGCATAATAAAAAGAAAGACACTGATGAAAACAGGGACTGAATTAGGATTGGGACATTCTAGGAATGTTGTAAAATGTGCTTTTCATTGTGCTGCTTCAGGGAGAATTTCCCCTCCCCCATAGGAATACATTTTTTTTCCTGTACTTTATTTATGCCAGCTATACCTAAGCAATTCATAGGTCTTAGCAGTTACATCAAACTTTCTAAGAGCACAACAATATTAGAAGGATTTAGGGTCCTGATTCCACAGCAACAATATCCCCTTTCTCTAAGCCATAGCTTCACAATGAAATTGTTAAGCATAGGCACCATCCTCACAGCTGCCTTTGAACACACAGCTGAAATAGTCAACTCTGATTCCACCACAGAACATATCATAGAAAGAGAAAACAGTATTCTATTTGATGAGGGTAACAATATCTTACCTAATAAATCAGCTGTCATCGCTGTGCTCTACACAGATAAGGGGGGATGAGGACATGTGGATGCCCTTTTTGGAATGCCAGTTTGCAATTATCCTATGACAGAGTGCATCTTTACTATGATTGATGAAACATTTCAGGAAGAAAGAACTTAAATAGAAGGATTTTATTGGATTTTAGAATGACATTGCTAACAGTACAGTTAGGGGAAAACAAAACCAAACATTTTAAATATATATCAGAAAAGTAGGCTCAACTAAACCGTCTTGAATGTCCTTGCTATTTTCACTTACTTTTTGCTTCTTGAATGTGATGTAAACAACTTTAATTCTAAGGTTCTTATTTTGACCTTTCCTGCTCTGTACTTTGATCAAATAGAGTGTCTGAAATAAAGATGAGATGCCTCCAAGACTTGAGTGTGGCTTGTCACAAAAGGCTGTTATTAAACATAAGAAGAAGAAAAAAAAAACACAATGCAACCTTGGGCTAGAAAAGACATCGGGATCGGGATGATCACGGGAGAAATATATCATTACCCCAAGCATAATGATTGTGAACACCTTGTTTTAAGATTGACTCAGACACAGGCAAAGTTTTTGAGTCACTTTCATTCCTTTTAAGCACTTTGATATTAATATATAAAATATATTTCCCCATCCCATCCTGGGTCAGACCAGTGGTCCAGAAAATAAGGCATCATGCCTTTTTTCCTGGGTCAGTCCAACTTGCAAAATTGTCTTCCCACAGCTAGCTGAATATACCTAACCAGTTGTATAATGCTGCAGAAATGATGGAGGAAAGCAATTTCCAACTGACCCCTTTAGGCAATTATTTTATGACCTGATGCCGCAATATTTGATTACCCTTAGCATCATTGTCATTTGAATAGCTATAAATTAAATTACCCAGGCCTTTTTTGGAATAACAACAGTATTTAACTCAATGAACTCTTCCAGCAGTTGCAGAAAGGTCCATATGTTGATTGTATGCCCCATAAAACAGTGTTTTTGTATGTGTTCTAATTGTTTCTTGGCACCTTAACTTTATTGGGTGCAAGTTTATTTTCAGATTCTTTTTTTCAGTAGAGTCAAAAGAGGGTCATAGCATTGATCTCTTCTAGTCCTTCAATGCCCTAAGTCTTTGCTTAAAGTAAAATATGCACAGCATTTAGCTACCATGTTGTTATAGCTTCCAATGAAGAGAACAAGTTCAAAGGGTTTTATGATATGTCATAGAAATATTTGCTAGGAGTCTTGTGGAAAGGTTAAAGAGAAGAAAAATCATTAAATGGTAATATAAGGAAATTTTAAAATGGAAGATGTTTTAAATCCATCTTCTTCAGAGGCAAAATAGAAGAGACTGCTGAATTTATCTCACTCCAGCAACCTCATTTTATAGTTGAGAAAACTGAGATCCATAAATGTATAGTATCTTGCCTAAGATAATGTAGAACTCCCAACTCAGCATTCTTTCTTCTGTACTATACTGGCATAAATCCATCCTGAGAATCAGGAAGGTTTGGGTTCATGTCCTGAGTCTTATATACACTGGCTGGGTAACCATCATTTACATGTATTTATAAATACTTTTTAAAATACATACATCTACATATATATATATATATATATATATATATACACATATATTTGTATGTATAAATGTCATCTCCTCTATTAGAATCTAAACTCTCTGAAAAAAAGGAACTATTTTATTTTTTGACTGTGTGTCTCTGGTACCCAGAAATACATCTGGCACATAGTAGGCATTTGATAAATGTTTGTTGCTTAATTTGATTGATACCCACTTAACCCCTTGGTGCTCAAGCAGTTCCCTTAGAAAAATATTAAAAAGGAGTTATAAGTGTGACTGAGTTTTCTTGCCAAATACTCCCACTTTGATGATTTTACAAATTCTGAGCCCTTCCTCCAAAACATAAGCAAAGGGAACAAATTGAAAAGTGGACAGACTCCATGGAAAGGCAACAAGGATAGTCAAAAACACATGAAGATCCTATAAGGGTCCTGGAGATATGTATCCTAGAAAGAAGATTAGCAAGATAAATATGATATCCCTCTTCAAGTATATAAGGATTTATCAAGCAGAAAAGCGAAAAGACTTCATCCAAGAGGTTATAACCAGGAAACATGAGGTCCTAGGATTATAAAAACATAAGGATTAGAGAAGCATAGAGCTAAAGTTAGAAGGAACCTCTGAGGTCATCTAGCTCAACTTCATCTTACAGTTTTGGAAACAGAGATCCGGGGAAGCAAATTGACTTGCCAACAAAGAAGTCAGTTTTGGATATGCTTCTTGACAATAAGAATTATTCAAAAATGGAATGGGAAGTCTCCAGCAGTAATGAGTTAATCCTCCTTGGAAGACTGCAAAGAAAAATGATTGGTCATTCCATAGTGTTGTAGAGGCAGGAGATCATTCTGAAATCAATCTGAAATCTGAGGTTCTAGGTTTCCATAAATCACTGCTGTTTAGGAACATAAAAACTGTTTAAGATTTTTTTGATGTCTAAAAACATGGAAAGTATCTTTTTTTTTCAAAATAAGTCTTTTTTTCCTAATAACAAGCATATGTAACCATTTTGTACTTGTTAAAAATAGGTTATTCTATCCAAGAATGCCTTCTAATTGCAATATGCCATTTGGTTTTCATTTAATTTATGTGTTGTTAGTAAAATAGATAATTTCTAAAAATTAACACATATATTCAAAATTAAATTTTTATTTAAAATAAAGTATTGAGGATCTTAATTCCTAATAATAATAACATAATAATAATCTGTATTTAAGATTTATAATCCAACAAAATTTTTGAAAGTTCTTTTAACTTAAAATTATTCAAGTTTCTTCAACAGTATTTTATCTTTGAATAACTGTAAGTTCTAATTATTCTTTCAACAATGGCTGACCAATTCAGTTATTATTCTATCCAATTTATTGCTAATCAAAAAAAGGACTTTTATGAAAAAAGAGAATAGCAAATATGCCATTGTAATCCTGTTCACCTCTTTCCCAATCCTTTATGACAAGATGGCCCTACATAAATTGTAGTAGTATTATTTTAAATATGTTGGCATGAATGCTGCATTGTTTAAAAAAAATAGCACAGCTGTGCATTAAACATTGATGGCAAATATTCAGTTTCAGAACTTCAGGAGGACTGTCTTTGTAGTTTCATTTTTTTGGCTGATTTTCAGAATTGAGTTTTGTGAGAAAAAATGAGTGGAAAAATATGTTTAGAGGAAATCTTCCTTATAATTGACATTTTATAGAACTGTACATTTTACTGTGGCTTTAAAAATGCAGTCCTTTTTGAGCATCACATTACTGTAAGTTTCATTATTGGTGTTGTTTGTACACATTTTGAGTTTGATGAAGCTTTACATGTTATCTAGTCAAACTTCATGGTTATGCAGATTATGAAGTCAAAATCCATTAATTGAAAGGAAAAATTTATCCAATGTCAACTAGTTAGTTGGTTCTTGGCCTTTGTTGTCAAAGAAGACCAAAATGAAATCACTATGTTTGAGACAAACCACAGTGTGCCAGACTGTAGCTGATCAGACCAATAAGAGCTTGGAATGCTCTACCACAGGTCAGGCACAAATGATTCATGTGAACACCTGGGGTGAGTATTCTAAATGTATGTATCTCTCATTTCCTTTGAGCTGCTTCAATTCTGCTTTCCTCATAGAGCACAACATTCTCAATGATGAGGGCATGCCCTGGTAGGCACTTCTGTGCCAGTGTCTCCCATGCTGTCCAATCAATTCTAAGGTTTTAAGAGAGACTTTCTGGGTCTCTTGGTATTGCTTCTTCTGACCCCCTTGTGGGCATTTGCCCTATGTGAGTTCTCCATAAAATAGTCTTTTTGGAAAGCATAAGTCTGGCATTCTAATGTGTCCAGTCCATCGTAGTTGCATTCTCTCTAGTAATGTTGGAATGCTAGGCAGTTTAGTTTGAGAAAGGACCTCAGTGTTTGGTATCTTTCTGCCAGGTGATCTCCAGAATCTTCCCAAGACAATTTAAATGGAAGAGATCCAGTTTCCTTTCCTGGCACTGATAAACTGTCCAGGTTTCAAAGGCATGCAGGAATGAGGTCAGCACAATGGCTGGTAATCAGCCTAATACTTCTCTCCCACACTTCCTAGCCCAAATACTGGGCTAGCTCTGGCTATGCATGCGTCAATCTCCTTGTGCATGTTTACATCCCTAGAGAATCCACTGCCAGGGTAAGTGAATTTGTCCATAGTCCTCAAAACTTCTCCATTTGCTGTAATCAATGGTTACAGATATGGATGGCGTGGTGCTGGCTTGTGGTAATTCCTGACTGAGGCAGGATTCAAAGGTATTCCAGTTGAAAGAGCTGAAAGCTCTGTAATTAATTCATCTAGATTCGAGTTCTCCCCTGCCCCCCTCACACACACACACACACACACACACACACACACACACACACACACATACACACACATACAGAGACAAACTAAAGCTGAACAGAAAGTTTGACCTTCAAGTACAGGACTCAGGTGAAGCATAGAGTGGACATAAATGGCAAATAATGAGGGATTTAATGATGGTGAACTGCATGTTGGTTGCTTGCTTGCTTGACCTTCATTATCAAAGAAGACCTAAATGACATCACTGTGTTTGAGACAAAATACGGTGTGTATGTCTGTGATTGATCATTCCAATCCAATATGAACTCGGGATACTCTACCACAGTTTGGGGTTGAATAGTCCATGTGAACACCTAGAGCGGAGTTCTCTAAACTTATGGAGCAGATGCAATTCTGCCTTCCTCATAGAGCACAGCACCCTCACTGATGAGGCACACCATGTTGGGTGGTCTTTTGCCAGTGTCTCCCAAGCTATACAATCAATTCTAAAATTCTTTGATGAAATCTTCAGGGTGTCTCGGTATCATTTCTTCCGACCCCCCCTTGTGAGTGCTTGCCCTGTGAGAGTTTTCCATAAAGTAGGTTTTTTTTTGGCAAGTCTGGCATTCTAACAACTTGTCCAGTCCATCATATTTGTGCTCTCTGTAGTACTTGTTGGAATGCTAGACAGTTTAGTTTGAGAAATGGTCTCAGTGTCTGATATCTTCTACAAGGTGATCTTCAGAATCTTCCTAAGACAATTTAAATGGAAGCAATTCAGTTTCCTGATATGGTGCTGGTAGACTGTCCAGGTTTCACAGACATATAGCAATGAGGTCAACACAATTGCTTTGTAGACCTTCAGTTTAGTCATCAATCTACTACCTCTTCTCTCCTATATTTTCTACTTACATTCCTACATGGAAAGATTATACTGATAATTCATATGAAACTTCTCATTTATTAGAGCAGGTAGAAGGAGCATTTCTAGGCAAGGCTTAGGAGGGAAATGAATTTGAAAATATATATTAAAAAGATGGAGTTAAGGGGGGGGGAATGTCCTGGGAGAAAGGGAAAGGAGAGGTAGAATGAGTTAAGTTATTTCACATAAAAGATGCAAGGAAAAACTTTTGCAATGGAGTAGAAGAGCAAGAAAGTGAGAGGGAGTGAGTCTTACTCTTATCAGAAATGGTTCAGAATGGGGATAATATGCAAGCTCAAGAGGAAAATAGGAGAGGAAAGGTATGGGAGATAAGCGTCAGGGAAAGGGGAGTGGTGGTGTTGGTAATAGAAAAGAGGGAAGCTCATGGGAGAGGGTTATAAGATGCAACACATTTTTGAGGAGGAACAGGGTGAAAGGAGAGAGAGAGAATTAAATAAGTGGGACTATGAGGAATAGGATGGAGGGAAATACAGCTATCAATAGCAACTGTGGGCAAAAAATATTGAAGTAATTTCTCTGTTGGACTTATGAAAAAGGAATACTATCATTCCAAAGACAGAGTTGATGCTGTCTGAATACAAGCTGAAGTATATCTTTTTTGCTCACTTTATTTTTCTTGAGGTTTCTTTCTTTGGGGAGGGGTTAGGTTTACTTTTGCAATATGACTATTGTAGAAATGTTTTTCATGGCTACACATTTTTAACCTACACCAAGCATCTTGTTTACTCAATGGGAGGATTGGGGTAGAAGGAAGGAAGAAAATTTGGAACTCAAGGTTTTGGAAGTAAATATTGAAATTTGGTTTTTGCATATAATTGGGGGAGGGAATTTAAAATTAAAAAAATAATAAAATAGACATAAAACAAATTAATTATGTTAGATTATAAAAATAGACATATATTTACATTGATATGTTTTGCTATTGTAAAGAACAACACATGCTAAATATTCTCATTTATTTGATCAGCTTAACTAGAAAAATATTTTAATAGCTATTTCTATCATAGTTAATAATATCTTATATTACTTTAAAATGTGAGTTATTATGTGCCTAATATATAATATCACAATTTAAATTGTACAAAATATTTAAAGGGGTTTTTTGGCTAAATATAAATATTCAATAATCCAATTTAGCAACATTTTCTTAGAATTGTGCCCAGGCACTGGGGATAGAAATAAAAAAACGTGGCTGCTCTTATGAATTTTAGTTCTTTCAGTAGGATATATGAGCACAGATAAGTAACCACAAAACATAAATAGTCTTTGGTTGATGGTAGAGGGGTAGGGAACCTCTAACTTCATTCTTAATTTTCTATGAGCTTCAAGAATGACTTAAAATGTGCCACATAGTTTTTATATAATATATAAGTTTGGAACTGCACTCTTGGCCCAGAATTAAATGGATTGAGAATGAGCTGGATTGCCTTTGGAAAATTTTGTAAAGCACCTTTAATAATATCTAGTGTCATGGTGCTTTACAAAATTTCTGGAAAAGACAGACCTATCTTGTTCATGGTGCCATTCTTTGTCATTATACAACAGCAAATTATAGAATGCATTAGTCTTCAAAGAATTGAAAATGGCATGGCTAGGTGGCGCAGTGGATAGAGTACTGGCTTTGGAGTCAGGAGTACCTGAGTTCAAATCTGGCCTCAGACACTTAATAATTACCTAGCCATGTGGCCTTGGGCAAACCACTTAACCCCATTGCCTAAGAAAATCTAACAAAAAAGAATTGAAAATGGCTATCATACAGAGAATAGTAGGGAAAGACACTTTGAGGGTGAAAAGAGGGAGCAACATATCATCAATGAGGAGTTTGAGAGAAGATGGACTAGTCAAATGGTAATAACAAGAATGACAAATGGATAGCTGGAACGTTCCACTGATGTTTATAGGATATCAGGAAAATGAGAAAGGCTTCCAGAGGATTGGATGGATACCCACTCTGTAGCAAACTTATAGAAGGATATCAACAAGAATTATACAAGAGGGACAGGCATGGATACCCTGAGATGATAACACTGACCCAGTTGAGTGTCTGAATGGAAATTTTCAGATAAAATGTTGCAAATCAACTTTTTTTTCTCAAATTAGAGGTTATTTGTTTCTAGTGGCCAACATAGTATTTAATCCATTATGTAAACACAAAGTAAAGTCTTATCAATGGTCTTCTTTCTTTATATTTTTCAGCAGTATCACCTAATTAAATACCATAATAGTAGAAAACTTATTGCACCAAAAGACCGTTTCAAGACCTGCCTCAAAAACTTAACCTTCTGTAATGAACATGGGCAAATGACTTCCATAACAAGAGACACTCTACCAATCAAGATAAGGGTCATTTCTAAAATTTTTAGAGAACCAGAAAATTTTTTAATCTCACAGAACATATGTCAAAGGCTGATCTTGAACCCATATCTTCCATTAGTTGCCTAACCTCTATTCCATGTTGTTATGTGAATAATGATATCAGTATTATCTTCTTCACAAAGCAATTATGAGGTTCAAGTTGAGCAATTTATGTAAAGTCTCTGGCAAGCCAAATAAATGACATTTTTAACAACAGATATATTTATTTTGGATTTTTGACATGGTTGTTATCCTTCCAAGCTAAAATCAGGAGAAGTGATAATTGAAACATACTATTTTCTAATAAAAATGACATTTTAAATCAAATTCAAAAGAAAAAATGCAATTCAACTTTCTAAGAAAGGAACTTTGGCTTTCTAGCAAAGACTAGTCCATAAAAGCACAATCTTAGATACTTCTGCTATAGAACTACTCTCTTCAATAAATATCATAAATATATCAAAAACAGATTTTTCTATAGAGAATTTGAAAATAATCTAAAACATAAAGTAACAAATCTTCACATAAAATTTATATAAAAGAAAAATACCATGAAACATCTCATCATTTCAATCAGTAAATATATCCTGCTTTTTTTAAATTTGAAGTTTACTAGTCATTACAGTAATCCTAAGGAATCTTTTAAAAATTTAAATGCAAGATGGAAAAAAAATTTTTAATGTTATCCACCTTAAATATTTTTGCCCAAACCATCTTTTGTCAACTTTTATCTTCCTTACTGGTTCTGTTGCATTTGAAGTTACTTATTCAATTCAAACAAGCATTTATTATATACAATCACTATGTGCCAGTCACCACAATGCTAGGCTTGGAAAATCAAAGACATAAAAAAAAGTATTCCTACTCTTCCCAAAGCTTACATTCTAAAGAAGGAAAACAACAAGTACACAAAGAAATCAATATAAAATTAAATTAATATATATATATTATTTATTTATATTTTAAATATATTATATATATGTGTATGGTCTGGACCTGTTATTTCAATCAATAAATAAATATTTGTTAAGCACCTACTATGAGAAACATTTAGGTTTAATGGATAGAGTGCTAGGCCTAGAGTCAGGAATATTCATCTTACTGCATTTAAATCTGGTCTAGAAACTTATTAGTTGTTTGACTCTGGACAAGTTACTTAATGCTGTTCACCTCAATTTCCTCATCACCTCAGTATCTTTGCCAAGAAAACTCCAAATGAGGTCACAAAGGATGAGATGTGACTGAAAAAGACAGAATAACAGAAAATGTGTATTGTGCTAAGCTCTGGGGATCCAAAAAAGAGGCAAAAGAAAGTTTTATGGACAAGTCCTTGGGGAACTTGTACTCTAAAGGTAATATTTCACTGGAATAAGAAACTATTGGGTGATGAAACTTTCTCTACCAAAGTAAAATGGCACCTTCTCAGCAACTTCTAGTCTTAGAGAGTTGTCTGGATCACAGAAGTAAAATATGACTTGTTTAACAAATTATGTCAGTAAAAGGTCTTGGACCTAGGTCTTCATGACTAAAGTTTCATAGCCCCTATATGTCTAATTACATACATATGTAGATATATTTTGAAAAATCATTTAGATGTGGGAGGGATTCACTGATGGACAAATCATCCAACTCTAAGTCCTCATTTTTCAGATGAGGAAACAGGGCACAAAGAAATTTAGTGACTTATATAAAGGCAAATTTTTAGGCAGTGAATGAGCTGTTTTTAGGAATTTATCCAGTTCCCACTTGCTTCATATGTTGGCCTTAAAACAAGCTATTTGAGTAAAGGAGGATTTGTGGAAATAAAAATATTTATTCAAAGAAAATAGCTATTTCATAGGGGAAGTGGAGAAATTATTATTTTAAAAGGAATCTGTTGCGTGTCATTTTTGTAGTCTTAAATCTTTATAAGGTAATTTGGTCTTTAAGACAGACCAATAAATTGAATTTCATTTTATACTGAGATCAGATACTGAGATAGTGGAAAATGAACAGGGTGAATAATTTTCTGTGGGATTTTACCTGCACAATGTACAGGAATTTACAATACTTAGCCCAAATGATCTATTTACATTTGAATGAATGTAAGACTGACATTTGGAAGACTGATTGTAAGAATGATATGAGACATTTGAATGATGTCTCATATGTTTTCTGAAAAAGCTAATTAGTATTTTGTCTACATTAAATTTCAAATTTTAATAACAAAATCAACTCATATACTTAGCTTTTAAGTTTGCAAAGTTCTTTGATGGAAACAACTTGGGAGATTTACAAACCCCTTTCACTATTCAATGTAGTTGCCAAAGGAGTTTCAAACATAGTGAATGGTTCTCATCTTCAAGAACATGCAACATAGAAATGAATAAATTCATTCATTCATCCATCCATTGATGCATGAATTCAGTGAATAAATATTATTGAGCACCAATTAGAATATAGCTCTTTGCTGATATCTCTGTGGAATATAGAAAGGAATCATATTTGTCCCCTTATCCTCAGAAAGCAAAATTTACTTAGGAAAACAAATTCAAGTTACATTAAAAAGTGTTTTATTCATTGTTTTCATTCAACAAATATTCATTAATGCCCTACTACATTCAGCCTAGAGTTCTGGGACCCTGTACAGCTTAGATAAGATACTCTTTCCTCCCTCACAGAGCCCTTTGGGAACAGTGCAACCCTTTATTATCTTTCCCCAAGATACCTTTTCCGACTTTTCTAAAATCGCATTTCTCCCCCAGCACAATCTCTACATTTTAGCCCAAATGGACTAAACCCAACCTTCCATCTCCCATATTCCAACTCCATGTGTTTACACAAGTAGAAGCAATGGCCTAGAATGCATTCATCTCTGCTTCTCAGAATTCTTTCTTCCAGTCTAAATATGGCCCTTCCTCTGCATATTCTGATCTATTGGTATATTCACCCTCCTTAAACTATCCTTTGTCCATATTATTCTTTCTCAGACTATCACTACAATATCCCACACCTCTTCCAAATGGAAATTCATAAAGTCTTCAAGAGCAAAGGGTATTTCTTTCTTTCTTTTTTTTTTTTGCTTTTCATTTTCTGGGTCTATAGCAGGATCCTGCACATAATAATCTTTTTTAAAAAATCACCTTATTCCCTTGGGTTTGTTTTTTTAACATTATGTTCCTTTCTGAATCAATCCCTTTACTCTCTCCCAAAAAGTGTCATTACTTCCAACAAAAAATAATTAGTACACCTGACGCTGATTCCTTCTCAACTCAACAATAGTTCATATATCTTCACTTGATTCTTTGAATTCCCCATCTCAATCTATCCCACAATTTACTTAGCTATTCCTCAATACAATATTCACATACCATTTTTCTAGAACTTTGTCACTATAAAAAGAGAAGTTATTGTTGCTACAAAAAATAAATAATTATTTTGATAGAAATGGGACTTCTCTTTCTCTGTTGACTTCTTAGCAATACATACTCAAGAATGAGATCTCCTGAGTCAGAGTATGAATCTTTCAGTCACTTCTTAAAATAATTTCATATTTCTTTCCAGATAGTCCCCATGAAGAGTATATTGAGCACATGGTATGTTCTTGATAAAGGTTTTTAATTGAATTCAGTTGAGTATAATATAAAAGATTACATATTAAATTCATTTGATTATTAAAGACCAGGAAAAGATGGTTTAGCCTCCAAAGATGGATTGGTACTGACAAATGAGTTTTCCTTCACTCAGACAAAAGGGAGCAATTAAAAATTTATGAGCAGAGGAGTGACATGACCAAAAGTATACATAATAGCAATGGAAAACAATGATAAAATAAATGTCAAAAGGCAGTTGATTTGGTGGCAAAAGGGTAGGATACAATATAAGTACTATCTGAGGTCTAAGGAATCATTTGGCCTTTGGATTATAAACATATTAATCAATTTATTAAGTGCCTATATTGTGCTGGGCTCTGGAGATAGAAAAAATAAAATAATCTCCACTCTTGAGTCAAATCCCTTCACCAACTCTTACATTTCAGCACTGGACAAAATACTTTTGTTAACTAGTGGGCATAGTGGATGGAGTTCCAGACTTAGAGTCAGGAAAACTCATCTTCCTAGGTTCAAATCTGGCCTTAGACATAGCTTTGTGACCAATAGAAAATAACTTAATCCTATTTACCTCAGTTTCCTCTTTTGTAAAAAAGATGCTCCAGTATTTTTGACCAAAAAACCTCAAATGGGGTCACAAAGACTTGGACATGCCCCCAAAATGTCTGAACAATATAATAAACTTCTCATTTTAAAGAGAGGATAAATGAATATAGATGTAAATAAATAATTGTTTAGACTGACAAGTTCTTTTAAAATATATTCTCCATTCTGCCTATGTAGCAATAACCAATCAGAGCCTCTTCTTCAGGATATGTGGTAAAAGGACCAGAGGCAATTACAGATTTTTCTGCCTATTCTACAAACTTTCTCTAAGACATTCCAACCAAACTCACCTAAAAGCAAATCTCCACAGCTTTTCCAAAGGAAGAATTGCATTAATGTCACTTTATGCATGTTCATGAGAACTGGTCTCAGAGCCCAGTCTCTCATTACAAATGAACCCAATAAACAAATGAATAAATGAACTGTTAATTAAATCCAGATGACTGCTAAAGTTCCTTCCAGTCCTAAATCCTATGATCCCATAATCAGGTATTAATGAGACAAGTTGGGTTTTACAATAAAACAGTATTTAACTAAGTAGAAAGGAGAGACTGAATTCAAGCAAGCAGGCTAATGCACCAAAGGGAGAATGTGGATAGCGTATTTTAAAAATAGTGAGGAGGGGGCAGCTAGGTGGCATAGTGGATAAAGTATCGTCCTTGAAGTCAGGAGTACCTGGGTTCAAATCCGGTCTCAGACACTTACTAATTACCTAGCTGTGTGGCCTTGGGCAAGCCACTTAACCTCATTTGCCTTGCAAAAACCTAAAAAAATAAAAATAAAATCAGTGAGGAGGCAAGTATGATTGGGACAGAAGGTTTATATAGGAAAATAGTGATAGATAAGGATGGGGGGAAAAGAAGGCAGGGATAAAATTGTGGAGATTCTTGAATATCAGTCTAGGGCATTTGGAATATATCCTATGGGGGGAACTCTTAAAGGACTTTAAGATGAAGTGACAAAAAGATTTAGAAAGATTAATATAGAAACCTATAAAGGATGTCTTTTAATGATAAAAACAGAAAGGATCAAAGCAGAAATTTGAAAACCACCAATGAGCGATATGGATAAAAGGACTAATAATATCCCTAAAGTCTATTTTCTATGTTGCTGCCTTAGGAATTAGTGAAGTGTATAAAACAACAATGACATCTTGTCAGAAAAATCACAGAATCTTCCATAATAACACTGCCCCATTTCTACAGATATTTATTTCTAGCATCAGGATAAAGCTAATGTGGTGATTGGTACTTCATTCAGCAAATGAGTAAATGGGGAAACAGCAAAAATAGCAGCAGACATAAAGAAATCTTGGTTTCTTTATTTCTACTGCCTCAATTTTGGGTATAAACATTTACCATTTCATCAATGTGTAGGCAGCTTCCTGGTCAGGAAATTCCTTCTAAAAATTAATATCAGTAGCTGTTTTACAACTTAGAATCTTAGTGAATTGAGGAGGGATGGCAAGAAATTACATAACTTGACCTGGTCATAAGAACTGAACATATTTGCAGTAAGATTTGTACCCAGGTTATCCAAAACTTCAGAATGTTGCCTCTTTTTGCCACAGAAAACCAAGTTGTTTTCACCTCCCCTAAAACACAATACGTACATACACATTGCATGCAGCCAACCAACCCCCCAGCCCCCCCCCAAAAAAATTAGAATGAGTTTTATGTTTCAAATTATTTATGGAATTTTGCTGAACATTTTAAATAGCAATACAGCAATCTGGACTGGAATTAGCTCTAGATCCAGAGGGCATCTGGGAAAGTCCTCAAGTTCAATGCTTTTATTTTTCAGAAAAGGAAACAGAGGCTCAAAGAGGTTAATCACTAGTCCTACATTAATAACCAGTGAGTTGAAAACATAGTATTTTTTCTCAGGTCCTTTGATTCCAAATTCCAATTTTCTTTCCACTCTACCACCCACCCTCTATAATATTTAGACTGCTGCTGATATTTTTACTATGATAATATTAACATAATTTGTATTTGTATCTGCATTATGAAGTCATGGATAGGGTACTGGATTTGGGTTCAAATCCTACAGGTGACATTGGTCATAAGCAATTCTATGCGTTTCAGTGTTTACATCCGCAAAAAATGAGAAAATAATCCTAGTACTACTTACCTCCAATTTGCTTATTTTAAATTACTATATAAATTAGATGAATAATAAGAGAGCCTAGATTTGTGATTTTATTGGTAATAGAAAACTCCCAGATGAAGAAACTCCCTCTACAAATGGAGATTGAAATCTCTTTGCTACTTATACAGAGAGCTGCTTGGAGAATCAAGAGGTTAAATGGCATATGTCAGAGGCAAGATTTCAACCCATGTCTTCTAGCCTTTGTAGTCACCTCTATGATGTCTTTTGTATGTATTTATGAGTTATGATTATTATGGTGAACCAAATAATTTCATCTCCTATGTGAGGTTGGATTTGAACTCAGGTCTTCCCAAATCCACTGCACCACTTAGCTGCCTCACTACAAGCAAATACTGTGTTATTATACAATAGTGTGATTTATCTTTCTATATCTTTTGACTCAGAGATTTCACATGCCAAGGAAGTCAAAGACAAAAGCCAAAGTCATATTCATATTCATAGCAAAATACAGGAAATAGAATGGGAGTCCATCAAGTATGGAATAATTAAAAATGGAAATCATAATTGAATATTATTCAGTGAGAAATAACAAATATGAGGAATTAGGCTCAGCTATGTGTTTTATAAATATGCAGGAAAAGCAAGCAATACACCTTCTGATTGTTTTACTAATAGCATTGAAAGTGTGTTTGTGTATGTGTATACATGTGTGTGGGTCAGAATTCTAAGCCATCATGCAAAGACTAAGGAGACCAACAGATCTTAAGACAAGGAGGCACGTTTAGGCTCCCAGGTATCATTGAGCCTTGGTGATAATATGAATCCGGAGGAGATATCTTATTTATTAGGAGCAAGATTCACAAAGCCTTCCAGGCAGTTCTGTCACAGAAACAACATGAGCAGGGCTAATGGCAGTTGTCAAACTCAGCAGCTTTTAAGTTGCTATGATTGATGTGAAAATTTCCAGTGGCATAATGCTCACTGGAGAAGGGGAGAGGAAGCTCATCCCATTTTTAATTAATTTTCCCAGTCTGCAATCAATAGGTTGGAAAATGGAATACAAGCTAAATGGTTGTTCAGATCCTTGGGTGCCGGTGTCTGATCATACTAGTATAATTCAGTCTTACCATGAGCAGAATTGAAGTACAATCACACATTAATGGTGATCACCCATCATGCTTCATTAATATGCTTTGCAACTTCTCTGTATGACAGCAACAATTCCTGTTTTGCTTGGAAAGGTGATTCCAAATACCATCCTTAATTTTTAAAAAGACATAAAGACAATGGAGCAGCAATAGCAATAATAAAAACAAAGGGACTTGGGGGGTATAGAGGTAGTACTAAGAGTGATTTATACTTTAAAAAAATTTAAAGCAATCTTTGACAGAAAAACAAGTCATGCCAACCATGACAAAAATGGAAAGTCAATGTTGACAGGATTACATTGATACCATGGTGATGTGTCTATGAAATGCTAAAACCAATTTGTTCAGTCATTTAAGATATGTTCGACTCTTCAGGACACCATTTGGAATTTTCTTGGAAAAGATATGGTACAGGCTGGCCATTTCCTTCTCCTGTTCATTTTATAGATGTGGAAACTGAGCCAAACATAGTTAAGTGACTTACCCAGGGTAACATAAACTAGTGACTGAGAACAGATTTGAACTCAGACATTCCTAATTTCTAACCCAGCACATTATCCACTGAAAAACCTAGCTGCTTTGGTAGAATTAATTTGCTATCATAAAATAGTGACTCAACTTCTTATCTTTTGAACCAGAGATTTCACTTCTTTGTTATATACCTCATGCCTCAAGAAAGTCAAAGACAAAAGTCAGCACCAGATTCATAGACATAGAATGGGCATCCATCAATTAGGAGATGATTAAAAATGGAAATCATAATTCAATGAGGACACATATGACAAAATGGACAAACAAGAGAAAATAAAGGCATATATTTACTATAGAAGGAACCTAAGAGCACATTTTTCTGAAAAGTAGATATGGGTTTAAAAAGAGCATGAAGAAAAAGGTCAAGAATATAGACCATATCTGTATGAATATGGCTAGCTATATATCTATATATCTATATATCTATATATCTATATCTATATCTATATATATATATATATATATATATATAACCAAATTGGCATATGTACATGTCTATGCATATATATATATATATATATATATATATGTTTATTTATTTCTGTACAAGTATGAGCACATTATATGTTTATGGGATAGCTAAGTAGTAGCTCAACTTGGAACCAGAAAAACCCAAATTCAAATTCTACTTCATACACTTACTGCCTGAGTGACCCTGAGCAAATCATTAACTTTTCTCAGTGTCAGGTCCCTCATCTATTATTTGGGAATGATAATAATATCCTACCTTGCAAGATTAATATAAGAATGAAATAATTTGCTTTGCAAATTTTAAGGGCTAAGAAAGCGTTAGACATCAATGCTTCTGAATGCTGACAGATAGTGAATTTGTAGAGTGTAAAACCCTCAGACATTATTTTTTAAAGGAAAACCTATTTTCTATTCCTATCTCCTCATTTTTCTGGTGAAGTTGATTTTTTTCAATCCAAGATAAAGCCTTAAAATTTATTCTTATTAAATGTTATTAGATTGGATTTACTCCAATGCTCTTACAGATCAAGATATTTTCTAATCCTAATTCCTTCTTCTAATATGTAAGTAATTCATCCTAGCTTTGGGTAATCTGTAGATTTGATTCTCTAACTCTACTTTTATCCAGATTGTTAGGGATTGGAGGTGGTGGGGGGAGGCAGGGGGGAAATGTAAAAACAGTCCATGGTCAAGCACATATTCCTGAAGTGCTTTCCTGGTGCCTGTCTTTTCACAACCACTCCAGCAATCATTTTTTGTTCATCTTCAGTGTGCCCTAGTTTAGATATTTGATGTCAAAGACTTAATAATTTCTCTCTTTGCCCAGTCAACCACTTTCTAATTTACCCAATTATAGAGTCCATCTCTCTAAGTATTCTATAATCATTACATGATGGACTAATTAATGCCTAATTAAAATTTGCATAACCATATCTACAGTCTCCTGAACTACCATTATAGTCTGATCATAAAAGGAAATGAACTTAGCCTTTTGTTGTACCATTTGTTCTTGAAGAAATTGGATATTATTGGATATTTTTTGATTCTATCGTAACCTTCATTATATCACATTTACCTATACACATTCTAGTTCCTCCTAATTAGAATGTAAAATCCTTACACATTTCATGCACATAGTAATAAATATTTGTTGAATTTAGATATATAAATCAACAATTCTCTTCAGATAAAACCTCAAATAACTCCCAAATGACAAGCACTAACATTTCCCTGCCCTTAAGTAGTAACTTCTTAACTAGCTAAAATTATTTTTAAAATAGAAATGACTTTATTTATTCATCTAAAATGGTTTTGAGGGGTGGCTAGGTGGTTTAGTGGATAAAGCACTGGCCTTGGTCAGGAGAACCCGGGTTCTTACCTAGCTGTGTGGCCTTGGGCAAGCAGCTTAACTGCATTTGCCTTGAAAAAACCTAAATGAAAATAAAAATAAAAATAAAATGGTTTTGAGCACCTGCTATATAAAAGATGCTTTGCTAAACACAAAGAAAAATACAAAAATGAATGATAGAATACTTTATCCCAATGAGTTTTAATATAGTTGCTGAAATACTATATACCCACATGGATTTATAAGACAAGATCAAATGCATCAGATGCTATCACATAGGTTCTAACAGAAATATGGGACTTTGAGAAAAAGACATGTAAAACAAAGAGATCTGTGACAGAAAGGATTAAGAAAGCACTTAGCATATTAGTAGAAATTTGAACATTTGTTACATTAGATAGGACTTGAAAGAAAATTCAGATATTTCTAGGCAGAAATAGGAAAGTGAATATATTCCAGGAAGAGTGGATTATGAAAGATCCAAGGAATGGAGAAAGGAAAACATTGAGTGTATTCATTAAAAATGAGTAATCCAGGGGGGCAGCTAGGTGGTGCAGTGGATAGAGCACCAGCCCTGAAGGCAGGAAGACCTGAGTTCAAATTCAGTCTCAAAGACTTAATAATTACCTAGGCTGTATGACCTTGAGCAAGTCACTTAACCCCATTATCTTAAATAAATAAATTTTTTAAAAAATAATGAGCAGTCCAGTTTTGTCAAAACTTGGATATGATGTGGGAGGAGAGAATAATGAGAGGTGAGATACTAGTAAAGATTTAACAACTAACTTTCTGAGAACTTATGGCATGATTTTAAGTTTAATTTGGATTATTAACATTTTCTCCAGCACTTTCTTAATTCTAGGCAATCAAGAAAATAATAAATCATTTAAATTATAGCATTTAGTAATTTCCAAATTTAACAATTATCTCTCAAGAGCCAGTACAAACCAACTCCAGCACACTCTTGAGCTTGGCCCCAATCATGGAAGACCTTACAAAAACTGATAGGTAATCTTCAATTTTTTTTTTCCTTAAAACAGATCCTATTTTCATATTAAATTAATTTTTCTTACATGTAATTGAAATTTTTCACTTACATCAAATATGTCATGCTAAATTCCCTAATTGGAATTCTGATTTAAACTTTCTTATCCTAGATTGCTAATAAGAATTAAAAGGGTCATTTTAAAAATCAAGTAACAAAATGAAATGATTCAGGCTGGAAAACAGAAGACAAATCTGGATATGAGGAACTTAAATTGCCATGTTTAAACTACAGTAATGCTGCACTGCCAAAAATTTAAATATTTGAACTTAGCTAGTGAAAAAGTTAAAGATTCTCCGTAATTAGCAATTACATTTTTTTCCCTCCAAGACATCATTGTCTATCTCTGTTACTTTAAAATTCAATAAGGAGTTCTCACTAAGATAAGCTCTATAGGTTATGGAAAAAAATGAGAAATGGGCTCTTAACTAATTAATTCACATAACATGTCTGGGAGGGTGGGAGGTGGAAAAGGAAAGCATCATTAGCCCCAATTTGGAGATAAGGGAGGTAAGAGGTTAAGTGATTGGCTGCTAATCACAAAGTGGGGAGGCAGGGAGTCAGTGACAAGATTTTCATTCTCTTTCTTCTTCATTTGACTTTTTTTCTTTTTTTAGCAAGGCACTTAACCTCTCAGTATATTAATTTATTTTTATAAACATATTCAGTTAGGTAATGGAAAGTGGTTCATTATCACTTCTTGACTCTCAGTAGAAACCTCCTGAGACCTCCATCTCAGGTTTGGTTTGCATCCTTTCTCAGTATACCTCTTTTTTCTGTATATCACCTCTACAGGGAAAACTCACAGGGGATCCAGTTCTCATCTTCCTTCATATTACCCATAAGTGATCTGAGAGCACAATTCCTTTTAAAGTCAATTCAAACTTCTCCCAGGATTTTACTATGAAATAACTTAAATTTAGGAATATATGGGAATGGATATGCAATATATATGTAATACAACTATAGAAAACTTTTCTAGCAATTTTAATTTTCAGAAAACTCAATTACATGTTTCTGTGTTAGCTTACTTTTAGAATATGAACTCTGATCACAGGGCTGGGACTTTGTCTTTCTGATTAAATTTTCCTTATCTCCAGGTAGAGTCAAATTCACACTTGGGATCTCAATAAATATTTGAGTAATTGAGTGACTGAATCTATGCCCAATTGAGGTAAAATTATTTTCATCTTCTTTCCAATTCTGGAACCATTGAAATGTTTTCAAATGAAGCAGTCACCTGAATTCTGTTATAGCTCAGTCATTTAGTACCTTAAGGTTTCTGAAGAGGTTATCTCATAAAACTCTGAGAGGTCATACAAATATTATTGTCTTCACTGTTCATATGTCCTCGATGAAGTTTAAAGACTTGGAACCACTCAATAAGGGTCTCCTGACATGCAAACTGGAGGTTATTCCACTACTTCTCAATTTATATAGAAGTATACATTGACTCTAAAAATTATTTCTAATAAATTATAATTACAGGCTATAGAAATTGTGTAACAATGCATATTTGTATATCATTTTTCTATGGTACAGACACAGATATATTTTTATAATGAATTATGTAGTGTATCCCAAAAGTCTAAGACTTTTCAGAGACTATGTATGTATGCATGTATGAATGTTTATGCGTGGGATTGGTGGGACTTAGGTATGGTACACATATACAACGACATGTCTACAGAAATAATTATATGCAAATATATTTCTATATAACTATATATTATTACATGTTGCATATAAACATATAAACAATTATATAGGAATGCATTAGATTTTAGTATATATTTGTGCAATTGAATATATATGTACATTTCATATATATAAATGTATAACAGATGACATTAATATATGCATTTAACATTTTGCTGATACTTTTAGGACATTTCGTATATGCACTAATACCTACAAAAATAAGTATATGTAAATGAATTATATCTATATAACTATGTGCTTATATATGAATACTGAAATGGATATGAAAGTCTACTTTGATATTTAAGTTTATATGTTTATTTTATCACAATTTAAGCACAATGCTTATATCTATAGCTAGAAATGCCTGTTTATTTCTATGGCTATATGTGAATGATTACATTAACTGAGAATTAAGCCTAGACTTGCTTTCCATTGATATAGGGAATTCCCAGAAGAGGAAATTTCCACTATCAAGGCAGGTTAGTATCATCTTTAGGAGGTTTTGCTCTGGCTAGAACAGTTGTAACAAACAGATAGAAATGGATTCCTGCAGACTGCCTATTGACTTATAAAATTTAAAATTAGTATTATCTATCTTGTATTTTTATTTTCTTAACATATTTCTCAGTTACAATTTAATCTGTTTTGGACTGGGTGACTCACTAAGAAGTTGAGAGACATACTCAGGCCAGTACATTCAGAAGCAAATCTTGAAATCATGTCTTTCTGACTTACAGACCAGTTTTTCATCTATTGCACTTTATTTCCTCCTCTTCCTTCTTTCTTCCTTTCTTCTTCTTCTTCTTCTTCTTTTTCTTCTTGTTCTTCTTCTTGTTCTTCTTTTCTTCTTCTTCTTCCTCTTCTTCCTCCTTCCTCTTCTTCTTCATCTTCTATTCTTCTGTTATCATTCTTCTTTATGCTTCTTTTCTTCTTCCTCTTTCTTCTTCTTCCTCTTCTTTCATCTTTCTTCTTTTGCTTCTCTCTCTCCTTCCTTCCTTCCCTCCTTCTTTAACCTCTCCTTTATCTCACTTCTCTCCATAATTACACACATACATACATATGCATATATATTATGTAATTGTTGGTAGTCCTATTAATGATATATTATCACAAGATAAGCATGGAGGTTTTTCTGGGTTATCCTCTTTCTATGAAAAATATTACCTGATTCTTCTAGTAATTAATTATCGTATTGAATTGTATTTACTTTTCTGTGTACTGTTGATATTTTTTGAATGATCAGGGCCTCGGTTGCTTGTTTGTTTTTGTCTTGGTATTCTCAGAATATAGTACTGAGCCTTGAATTTAGAAGGCACTTAAGGGAATGTTTGCTGGATTGAATTTTCAAAAGACAAATCAAGAAAGAGCTAAGTCCCACCAGACTAAAAAGACCTCTTATTTGCTCTGCTAATGGGCTCCTTTATTCATTGTTTTAAGTCATAGCAACCTTTAAGGTCCTCCTGTATCAGAGTTCTTACTTTTTCTGTGGCACACACTACTTTGTCAGTTCAGTACAACCTATAGACCTGTTCTAAGAATATTTTTAAATTCATAAAAACTGTTTCTTAATCTCCCATAAAATAGAATAAAAAACAAAATCAATTGTATCAAAATAATCATGTATTTTTCTCATCCTAAATCTGCACAGGAATCCCCAAACTTGAACCCCAACTGAAGCCTTCTTGACTCAATGAAAGAATACATACCATCTAAATCACAGGTTAATAGAGTCACACTAGACATAGAGATATAGCTCAAGAAGGGATCTCAAAAATCATCTAGATCAACTCCTTCATTCTATAGATAGGGAAACCAAGGCACATAAGGGGTAAATGACTAGAGCAAGGTCACACAATTAATAGATCCACATTCCATAACTAAAAATCTAGTATTCTTTCCATTGTACTACAATGATAAAAATAGAATTGTACCTTAAGGAAATGTGGAAGTTTTGTGCACAGGTTGTATTACAAGCAAAGTGTTTTGTTTTGTGGCAAAGCACAAATGAAAACATTTTGGAAACCAAATTTGTCTTCCATAGTGATTATACTGATTCATAAGTCTACCTACTCTGAACCAATGTACCTATTTTTGCTTTCTTTTTTTGACATATTTATCAATCTTATGGATATGAGCTGGAATGTCAGAGTTGTTTTAACTCTCATCTTTTTTCATTGTTATTTATGAATTTAATTATTTAATCCAGTTCAAAAAAAATGTTGTATTTGGATATCACTTTTCTTGCCCTACTACTCTTGATAATGAAATAGTCTAAGAAGATAAATTTTCCCCATGATGATGCATACAAATGCAAATGTGTGTGTTATTTTACAGATCTGGTTTAGATTAGATAGATTAGGACTTCTATCATACTCCCTCTCTGATACTTCTACAGGTGTATGTATTACAGGTTTTGGCAAGATTCTTTCATCAAAGCACTGACTTTGAATTATCTTTTAATTATGAAAAGATTATCTGTAGATAGGCATCCAAGGCATCTTTTTTTAGAGAGCTGCATCATAGCCTAACAGCTGATTCTTATTGTTTTGTTTTTAGTCACAAAAAATGAAGAAAATGAACCACTAAGGAAAAAAAAAGAGGCTTGGTCTTTTGGGGAGGTGGGATTATCAGTACCAATGAAATCATGCATCCTTGAAATATTAAAGAATAAGATTTTATGTCAAACATTGCACCTTTGAGCTAATACTGAAAATGTGTTTTATTTCAGTCAAATTAACTAATAGAGCTTTTTACTATATTAATTTTTTCAGCCATCTCTTAATCTTAGCATTCTCTATTTAAATACTCTCAGAATAATGATCTTGTTCTATTAGATTTTTTAATAATTAAAAAAACAACTTCATATCTAACTAAGCAAGCATTCTTCAGTGGGGATTAATGTTCGTTTCTTGATTGAATTATACACCCATTATTTTGTCATTCATATTAGAGAATAAAATTTAAAAGAATAATCTAATAGGAGCTGTCCATGGTTGTGACATAGACATTTGGTCTTTAGTCTCTTCTCACATAGCATCCAAGACCAAGTCCCTGTAATTCACCTCCTTGTCTTCCATAGGATCCAATGAAAATTTGATGATTATGCTTGTTTGCATGTACCTAAGTTGCACCAGGAAATAGTGGCTAGCATGTAAAAGTTCTTTATAACAACCATCATTTCAAGGAAGGCTGTCTCTTTCATTTCAGTGGCTACCTATTCCTTTCTAAGTTTTATGAGGTTGTGATTTGCCTATTGTAAAACTGGAAGGAAAAAATAATTACGTGTCGGCAATTTTTGGTATGTATATCTATGTAAGGTTGAAGGGATTCATAAATCAAAAATGAGCTGATCAGGTCACAAGTGACACAGATGCCTCAAAAGAGTCAAACTGTAGTCTAGGATTTCTAAACTAGATTTATAAATTTGGATTTTTAAAAATATTTTTAATAATTTTACATTACTATAATTACTATACTTAGTTTCTTTCATTATCTGTGCATTTTGTTTTATGTATCTGAACCATCATTTTGAGAGAGGTCCCATAGGTTTCGCCTATCACTCCATCAACTATGTTTCCTTTGCCAGCTCATTTTATAGGTGAGAAAACTCAAGCAAATAGGGTTAAGTGACTTACTTAGAGTCACACAGCTAATAAGTGACTGAGAACAAATTTGAAATTGTGAGAAAAAGTAAATATAAGCTGTTATTATTGTTATTATTACTATTGCTAGTTAATACTCAGAACTGTGAAATTTTATTTTTTTGGATCATTCTTATAATACTATTCCACTTTTAAAAAATCTTCTTGAGTCACCTTCCTTTGCTTCAGTCTTCTGTCTTCTGTAAACCATTTGTTTTGTTTGCTTAAAATTTAAATTCGTTGAAGGAATCTTTTTACTTCTCCCGAAGAAAAGTTAGCATCAGGCTCCCCTCAAAATTCCTTTTCTTCAAATAGTAATCATTTGTATGAGATCACAATTTCATTCTCAAAAGGATCTATTCCATCTCCTTTGATCCAACTTAACCTCTACAACATTAAACCAGGGATTCCTACAGTGTCTCTGAATACTTTTAAATCTAATACCCCCAATAAATGTCACTTTCAGTTAAATGACTGTCATAAAATGGAGAGACAAATTCCTTTAATCCTAAGTTGGAGCATTACTTACAGCAAAGTGAATTGCATATTATGTACTGTTCATTGTGTATCTTGAATTTAGAACAACAGTTTTCATCTCCACCATGTCAATCACAGATAGTTGTTTTCTCTTACAAAAACAGGCAAAATGTTTGCATATAAAAATTGTTTTTGATTAGAATGTTTTGTATTTTAAAAAATTCACAAGTTATTCCACATATAATTTGAGAAATAAGGTTCACTAATTTTTATTAAGATATTTTAATTATATCCAAGTTGATAAAATTAGTATCCTGATTTCATAAATGATTACATTATTAAGTAAATTATTTTCACATGAATGTTTAAATAAATGTATCCATGCATAATAAAATAGAAGGTGCTAATTGAAACTGAATTATAATAAAATAGTCATTGTGCTTTCAAATACTGAGTAAAAAAATTTAATTTACACCTAGAATAGGAATGACCTTTTCCTTTTTCATATTGCTTTCCTTTCCTCATCAAAAATAAAAAATAAAAAGTTATACATATAGAAAGACTTTGGATGGCCTTGTTGAACACAAATTTCCTTTGAATCAATGATTAGTTATTCATTAATTCTTCTCACATTGATATTCAATGGTTATAAATTGCATAGAAATTAAATATAAAATTTACATTTTAAAATATGACAAACTTTTTACAGTTATAAAGTAATGAGTAATGGTGTTTTTGATAAATGAATTTCCTTATATTTATCCATTCATGTTTCAAATGTATAATCCTCTGTTATGCCATTTTAGATAGCTCACCTCATATTATGATCTAATATTAAATTAGGAAATTTGACTTTTATACATTTCTCCCTTTATCTTGCATAATTTTACATTTAGTTAGTAGCACAGATTCTGACTTTAAAATTAATTAAGATTTCATTCAAACCCAAAACTGGGTTAATTATTGAACACATTTCCCCAAAACAGAAGAAATCAATCATATTTGTGGAATTCTCAGGACAGGAGTGGGGGGAGGGAGAAAAGGGTAGGAAAGAAGGAAGGAAGGAAGGAAGGAAGGAAGGAAGGAAGGAAGGAAGGAAGGAAGGAAGGAAGGAAGGAAGGAAGGAAGGAAGGAAGGAAGGAAAGAAGGAAGGAAGGAAGGAAGGAAGGAAGGAAGGAAGGAAAGGAGGGAGGAAAGGGGGAAGGAGGGAGGGAGGGAGGAGGGGGAGGGAGGGAGGGAAAGAAGGAAAGGGAAGGGAAGGGAAGGGAAGGCAAGGGAAGGGAAGGGAAGGCAAGGGAAGGTAGAAGGGTTGGAGAACAGGGTTGCAGTGAATGCTGCCTGCCATCTTAATGTGGATCACCTTCATTAACTCACAGTCTCCTAACAGAGCTGTGGGAAAATTATTCTTTGAATCACTAACATGTCTAGGGTATGTTTGAAAATATACCAGGAGATAAAATTCAGGCAGAAGATATAGGAAAATTCACATTCAACTAGTCCCTGCTTTACCAATTGAATATTTAACTGGGTTGATATACTTAGCTATCATAGGATCAAATCATATACTTCAATTGTATCTAGCAATCACTCTGCAAGCACTTGTTAAATAGAAATGTCCTCAGGAAGCTTGCATTCTATCAAAGGAGCCACAATATGTGAGTGAGTGTGTGTGTGTGTGTGTAGGTGTGAGTGGGGGTGGGGGTGGTCTGGGTATGGGTATGGGTATGGGTGTGGGTGTGGGTGTGGGTATGGAGGATAATTTTGAAGGATCACTGTGAAAGGGAGAATGAGGAAGGACTTCCTGGTAGAGACAGTATTTAATCTGGAATTTACAGAAAACTAGGGAAACAAGTGGAAGAGAAGAACAAGGGATGTAGGGAAGTACATTTTAGGTATAGAGAATTACATGTGAAATGACACAGACATGGAAATGATGTGCACCATGTAAGGAACAGCAAAGACCGAAAATTTAACTGGCTCATAGACAATATAAAATATTATATATTTAGAACTATTAGTGTTCTTAGAGGGCAATAAATCTAACCCCTTTATTTTACAGATGAAGAAACCAATATTAAGGTTGAATGACTTGCCCAGGGTCACACAATTAGGAGATGATTCAGCCATGATTTAAATCTAAGTACCTGACTCCCAAATCCTAAATTGTCTCCATTTCTCACTCTGTACTGCCTCTAGGGTCTATTATTCATTCTATTGATCACAGTGCCTAAAATCTTGCCCTAAAATCTCATTATTTTATGGAAGTGACTTTTGGCTTTCATGGTTGTACAGGTGCAAATCTAAGTCTTGATTAATCCTAAACTACATAGGTTTTCAGAAAAAAAGAAAACAACAACTGATATAGACTATCATTCCAAGACCAACCCAACTAAATTCAGAGAGGCTCAACACCAGAAGTGTGTTAAAAGGAACTTGTGAAATTATCTATTAAGAAATACAGTGAAGAATGCTTGAGGGGCAGAGCCAAAATGGTGGCATGAAGATAGGAATTCCTGGAAACTTGTTCCCCCCAAAACTCCAAAAGGCATCAAATTATGACTCTAGCCAAAATTTAGAGGGGCAGAACCCACAGAAAACTGAGTGATACAATTTCCCAGTCCAAGACAACTTAGAAGTTCCACAGGAAAGGCTTGTTTCACCAGGACCAGGGACTGGAAAACACTACTGGGAGTACCACAGTGCAGCACAGTCAGACTGGGTGCTTAGATATCTGGGGCACCTGGGTCCATGGAAGAGGGGGCAGTTTCCAGATTTTCTGGCCCAGGAACCACCAGGAACAGCTTGAAGAGAGAACTCTGCCACACTACAATGAGTGCAGACTGAATGCCAGCCTCAGAGCAGCCCTGTGGTGAGAACCTACAGCAGGAATTAGGGAAGCCAGCCTGAACCTCCAGAGTGTAGTCCACAGATGGTAAGGGGCTTGGGGGTGACTGCAGAGGTTCCCTCTGTTCTCCCTGGGTCAGGTCTCAGCTATTTGCCCACATTCAAATCCAGGTTACAGTTTGGACTCCCATACCACTATAGCCTAGCAGGAACTCTCCTCACAGCTCCAGGGCAGAGGGGAGGGTCTGTGGTCATCCACAAACCAAAACTCAGGCAAGAAAACCTCTCATAAGACCTTGGAAGAATTAAGGTCCCTGTGGGTTGTCCCCAAAACCCTCCAAAGCCTTGGAAGTGCGGTAAATCAGTCATCGACTGAGGAAATGAGCAAACAACAGAAAAAGAAGAATCTGACCATATAAAAATTACTGTGGTCCCATGAAAGATTCAATGGATGACAAAATCAAAACTTCTGTACCCAAAACCTCAAAGAGAAATAGAAAATGGGCTCAGGCTGTGGATGACCTCAAAAAGACTTTGAAAAGCAATTAAGGGAGGTAGAGGAAAAATTGGGAGGAGAAATAAGAGAGATGTAGATAAATCATGAAAATCAAATCAGCAGTTTGGTGAAAGAAATACAAAAAATACTGAAGAAAATAATATGTTTAAAAGCAGTTTAGGCCAAATGGAAAAAAAAGCAACTCAAAAGGCAAATGAGGAGAAGAATGCCTTAAAAAGCAGAACTGACTAGCTGGAAAAAAGAGATAAAAAGCTCCCTGAAGAAAATAACTCCTTCAAATACAGAATGGAACTAAAGGAAGCTGGTGACTTTGTGAGAAATAAGCAAGAAATAAAACTCTTTCAAAAAAACAAAAATTAGAAGAAAATATGAAATATCTCATTTGAAAAACAACTGACCTTGAAAACAGATCCAGAAGAAATAATTTAATAATTATTGGGCTACATGAAAGTCACAACCAGGAAAAGAGGCTAGACTTCGTTTTTCAAGAAATAATAGAGAAAAATTGCCCTGAGATCCTAGAAGCAGAGGGTAAAATAGAAATTTAGGAGATTCACATATCTCCTCCTAAAAGATATCCCAAAAGAAAAACTCCCAGGAATATTATAGCCAAATTCCCAAATTCTCACATCAAAGAGAAAATATTAAAAGCTGCTAACAAGTAATTCAACTACCTTGCCTCTATAGTCAGGATTACACAGGATCTGGCAACTTCTCCAAGGGCTTGTAGGGCTTGGGATATGATATTTTGGAAGGCAAAAGATCTTGGTTTATGACCAAGAATCAACTACCCAGCAAAACTGAACATCCTCTTTCAGGGGAAAAGATGAACTTTCAAACTTTCCTACTGAAACAACCAGAGCTGAATGGAAAGTTTGATCTCCAAGTATAGGACTCAGGTGAAAAACAGAGGGGGTGCATGAGAAGGACTACCTATGAGGAACTTAATGATACTGAAACATGTGTGTGTTCCTGCATGGGAAGAAGATACTGATAACTCATATGAACTTTCTCATTTATAAGAGCAGTTAGAAGGAACATATATAGAGCATATGTAGGCACAGGAAGGAGCTGAACATAATGGTATAATATAGTAAAAAAGATGGAATCAATGGGTGATAAAGGAAAGAACTGGCAAGAAGAGAAAGGAGAGGATGAAGGGGCTAAGATATTTCACATAAGATTCAAGAAAAAGCTTTTTTTTTAGGTTTCTGCTAGGCAATGGGGTTAAGTGGCTTGCCCAAGGCCACACGGCTACGTAATTATTAAGTGTCTGAGACCGGATTTGAACCCAGGTACTCCTGACTCCAGGGCCGGTGCTTTATCCACTATGCCACCTAGCTGCCCCAAGAAAAAGCTTTTTCAATGGAGTGGAATGAGGAAAGGCAAGAGGGAATGAATAAGCCTTCATTCTCATCAATGGCTCAGAGAAGAAATAACATACACATTTAATAGGGTATAAAAATCTATCTAATCTAAGAGAAAAATGAGAAGAAAGGGATGAGATAAGGGGGAAAGGGGGAGGTGGAATAGGTGAATTACAGAGTGAAGATTGTGGGACAGGATACTCAGATACAACACACTTTGAACAGGGACAGGGTGAAAGGAGAGAGAGAGAATAGAGTAAATGAGAATGGAGAGGAATAGAGTAGAGGGAAATACAGCTAGTAATAGCAGCTGTGGGAAAAATATTGAAGCAATTTCTTTGGTGGACTCATGATAAAGAAGGCAATTCATCCCAGAGACAGAGCCATTGGAATCTGAACACAGACTGAAGTAAACTTTTTCTCTCTGAAGAATAAAATAAAATAAATAAAAAATGCTTAAAAGAAAGAAATAGAGTGGTTTAAAATTGCTTTAGTGGAAGTCTAAGTACCTTGCATTTTGAAAATTTTTAAGAATCATTTTTAAATGAAGAAATGAATGCTACTTTCAAGATAAAGGAATTCAATCAATGTGATAAATATTTCTTAGCCAAGGAATTAATTGGCATAGTATATGGAATATTGGACTTAAAGTTGGGAAGACCTGAGTGCAAATTATTCCTCAGATCCTTATGTGACCTTAGATGAATCATTTAGCCTCACTCAGCCTCAGTTGTATCATCTATAAAATGGGAATAGTATTAACACCACTTTCACAGGGTTCTTGTGATGATCGATCACATGATATACACTATGCTTTGCAAGCTCTAGAGATACTCACATTTTAGCTATAATCACAATGTGCTAGGCTCTGGAGATGCAAACATAAAAACAATTATGCATCTCACCAAATTTTTAAATTCTATTGAGTCCTTAAATTCTGCTGTGGATATGAATTGTTTCCAAATGAATATAATTATGACATGAAATATGATAAGGCCAAAGGAGAAATCCATTCATAATATTCTCAAAATTTTGGAGAATTAGAACACAGGGTGGGGGGAGAGGAGGAATCAGAGGGGTTGACCAGGAATGTGATGGAAGGTGAAAAGTTCCATATCTAACATAGAAACTGACAACCTAAACCGGGCAATATTGGCAAGAAAAAAGCTACCATGGAGGGTAAAGATTGGGGTAAAAATGAACTGATTAGAAGTAGTGACAGTCCTAGATAATCATTACTGGTAGATTAATTACTGCTTTTCATTAAGTATTATATTAGGTTAGATAATACAAATGAGAACTGACTCTAGTCTCTGTTTCCTTCTCAGTTTCAGTTGACAAGGATGATTCTGAAGGATTGTGAGAAAAGACTTTAATTTTTAGATAAATACATTTTCAGAGAATATTAATTAAAACATAAAAATTTCTAAGACAACATAGTTATCTGGGGATAAATATACCTGATGTTCTTATGACTCATATAAGACTCATCTTATTAGGATATCATCAGATGCTATATCCCTTCTACTATATTCACAGTAAATAGCTTTACCTTCTCCTTACCTTTAGATCCTTCAACCACCTTTCATCATACCTTATAACTTTCTATCTCTTCTCTCACTCTACCTCTTTCCCATATATCTGAAAGGAAAATGAAGTTCTGACCTATGCCAAGAGTAATCTTTCAGTCTCCTATATAGTCTTAATCCTATTTTGAACATAATATAATACAGCCCCCTATTCCACCACAGACATATGATCCTAGAGAAGCAATGTTACAGATATTAAATACTTGGCCACATCCCTTCCAAGTCCTCCAGATTTTTTTTAATGTTCCTTAGGGCATAGAGCATGTAGGTGGTACAAATAGAGAACTAAACCTGGAGTCAGAAAAGCAAGTTCAAATCCAGTCTCAAAATTACTAGATATGTGACTTTAGGCAAGTCATTTAATTCTGTTTGCCTCCATTTCTTCATCTGTAAAATGAGATAGAGAAGGAATTGGCAAACCACTCCAGTATTTTGTCAAGAAAACTCCAAATGGGATCACAGAGTTATGTTACTGAAAAAACCTCACCACCAATTTCATAAGTCCTTAAGACCAAAGAATGTCTTTCTTTGTATTTCCCAAATTTTGTATAGTCTGACAAAATAGATAGTAAGTGCTTAATCATGTTCATTGACTCAAATTTTGTTTCCCTCTGTCCCATGTCATGTTTACAAACATATTCACCACTGCTCCTTCCAAATTTGAAGGACTATTGCTTTCATTCTTTTATAAATGCACCTTTCACTATTGTGGATTACAATCTTAAATGTTTAAGTCCTGTTTAAAGGATTGGATATTTAAAGATGAAAGACATTTTGGGTAATAAGTGGCAGAGTCAGCATGGATCAAAAATTCCATGACTCTTAATTTCAATCATCTTTCATACCACCATTCAGTTGACCTAGACTTAAAAATATTCTTTCCTTGAGTCTTCTCTTCCATAGTTAAATTCTAATTTATTTCATTCATTTCAGCAACCAAATTTATTGAAATGAGGTTTATATCTCCTGCATCTTTTTTCCCAAACCAGTCTTGTCATCCCTTGCCCTCAAACTTCCTTTCTTGGAACTTTCTGGAAATTGAATGAATAAATAAAAAAATGTTAATTAATACATAGTATGTGCTAAGCACCATGTTAAGACAAAAGTGAAGATAGCTCCTGCTCTCAATGATTTTACATTCTAATAAAATGAGCCAAGACGTATAGAAGAGTGATATATTGGGTTTTGTAGAAGCTACAGGTATTTTCAATTTTTTTACAAAATTTTACAAAAAAATTTCTTAGGTATGACATAATTTTGCTATCTCTATTTTTTCTCAAGGATATGATTTTTGTCTCAACACATTCAGTTTTGATCGATGTATACCTTAGAAACAATGTAAAGATTATCAGACTGCCTTCTGTAGTGGGGGAAGGGAGGGAAGAGAGGATGGGGAAAATGTGTAAAATTTAAAACCTTATCAAAAATGATAGATAGAACTACTATTGTATATAGTTGGAAAACAAATAAAATATTTTTATTTATATAATAAAAAAAGAAGTTACAGGCATAATGAGGAAAGTCCTAAGGACATAGTTTGCTATATCCTTTCTAAGATTAATGGCAATATTAATTTGATTATGCTTCTGGAATTTGAAATATCAAGAGGAGTTGGATGATGCAAACTACAATGACACCAAAGCAACTGAAGAGTAGATGCCCAAGAAGTAAAAATAAAGTATGGCTGGAGCCATCCTACATGTAGTGGGGCCACATGAAATATTTACTATTCAGTAGAAAGGACCTTCAAAATCGGGGATCTAGAAATGAAAAGGTTAAGTCCCTAAGAACATAATCTGTCCACTAGGGACTAAGGTCACTGGAGAGAAACTTGTTTTCCTCAAATGTTACCAGTGACTTCTTTACTGCTAAAACTAATGACCTTTTCTCTGTCCTCATACTCAACTTCTATCTCAGTGGTTAGGGATTTTTGTCACTTAAAATCAATGTGTACTTTTGGTCCTATTCTGTCCTGACCATTGTCCTTTTTCTGTTTAGTCCCCAAATTGGTCCCTGAAGCTGGGAGTTCCCTGAGATTATGTCATTTGCTTTCTTCTCTTTTGTCCCTTGGTATTTGATTTATCAACATAGTTCCAGCTAGTCCTTCAACCAAAAAGATGCTCAAATTTCTCTTTCTAACCCTGATTTCTTTTCAACTTTTCAACTCATTTCTGACTGTCAACTTATCATTGCTTGTATGCTGGTGGAACCTCCAGTTCCACAAATACAACACAGAACTTTTCGTCAGTTAAAAGTGGATATTCCTTATAACGTCACAATTTTTTATTAGTGAAACCAGTGTTTCCTATTCACCCATGCTTGAAATCTAAGTATTATCTTTAACTTTCCCTCACATTTGTGATTCTTAATCAACCAACCAAACAGGCATCTATCAAGCACCTTCTGTGCTATAGACATCACTGGAAATAAAAAGAAAAACAATTAATAGTCACTGACCAAAGGATCTTGCAATGAATTGGGGAAACTGTATATGCACATAAAAATATGTATATATGTATATATATGCAGATATATGTATAAAATATAGACAAATGAAATATAAGATAATTACAGGAAAGGCATAGGCCTCATATAGGATGAACTGATCTCTTTGTAAGGAAACAGAGATGAGGGTTGGAATGTTTTAGGTGAGAATTATGCTCTTTGACCAGTACCAAATAGTTCTAAATGATTACTGCCTTTCATACAATCTGTCTAGTAATACTATATTTCCTTTACTCCTAAATTGTTTTTTCATCATTTCCTTTATAATTCTGGGAATTTTATAGTATCAAAGATCTAGAGTTAGAAGAGAACTTGGTGGAAATTAATTATTTTTATTTCATATTATAGATTAGAAACAGAGACTCAGGGAGGTTTATTAACCAGGGTCACATACACAGTAAATGTAAGAGAAAGGAGTTCTTCTTCCAGGAATTTTGCAAATGTTTCCTCACTGTTGAATTAGTTATTCCATTGGAAAGTACTGACTAATTAACTGATATAGAAATAAATCTGTAAATCAATTTACCATGTTTGTCGTATTTGTATAGCAGCTATGTCACATAGTAGATAGAGTATTGGCTCCAGAATCAAGAAGACTTGAATTAATATCAAGTCTCAGATACTTACTAGCTTTGTGACCCTGACAAGTTATTTAACCTTTATCAGTCTCCATTTTTTCATCTGTAAAATGGGTATAATAATTGCAGTTACTTCACAGGGTTGCTGTAAGGATCAAATGAGTTACGATATCTAAAACATTTTGAACATTCTAAAGGTTTATTCAAATGCTGGCTCTAACAGCAGAACCATGAGCTCAGGATACCTCTCTTCCCCTTTTGAGCCCTATTTTTCACCTAATATAGTGTGTATTTCAGTTGTATTCATATAAACATTAAATATGTACTGGTGAGTTAGCTTCCAGATATTTTATGCATTTGATAGTTATACTTAATGGAATTTCTTTTATTGCTATTTTCTGGGTTTTGTTAATATTTTATGAAATACTGGTGATTGTTTTAGTATTTCATTTTTATTCTGCCACTTTACAAAAGCTATTAATAGTTTTACTTGGTTTCTCCAATATTCTCTTGGGGTTTTATGTATACTATGCATTATCTGCTAATAGTGATTTTTTTTTCTGTTTTTATTCTCCATTTTCAACAAATGAAATCATCAAATTAAGATGCTGAAAAATAATGGAGCATACTTTCAATTATGTTCAAGTAACATATTTTCAGGAATTAAAAATTACATGACTTTTCATTTAATATTTTCCCAGATGATAACGAGTGTGAAAATTCTACACTGCCTTGTGGTGAGAATGCCAACTGCACTAATACAAAGGGGAGTTATTTCTGCATGTGTGCACCTGGCTTTACATCCAGCAACTCCCAAGACAAGTTTGTAACTAATGATGGGACAACTTGCATAGGTAAGTTGTCTTTAAAATAGTGCTTCATTTCATATAACTCTTCCTTATGAGACAGATCCTCCTAGTGTCTACTTGGAAATTTAAATTGGAGATTTCCTATCAATATAGACAGTTTAATAAAATTACTAAGGTTGAAAAGACATTGCAGGTAATATAGTCCAACATGAAGAATATCCCTTCATCTTTGGAGGTTGGGGGGGGGTAATGGACCTCTTTGATAGTCCAAGTCCAAAAACCTTTTCTCAGAAAAATGTTAAAGCATAAAATTAAAAGGCTAGGATTGAAAGGAAAAAAAAATTGTATTGAAATACATTATGAAATTTTAACAAAAGTTCAGGGACCCAATGCTAACAAATTCTGTTATAAGTAGACAGTCAATCATTATATTTTAACAAAATGCTTGATAAAATTAGTCATACTATACTTACTATTCTAAGAGTAAGGTAAGGGAATATTTACATATTTATGAAGCACCTACAGTGTGCTAGACACTTTACTAAACACTTTATAAATATTTTCTGATTTGGAAAAATGAAGATGTGTTGACTAGAGGATAAAGAATTGGTTGAATAGCTGGACTCAAATGAGTAGTCATTAATGCTTTATTGCCATTTGGCAAGAGGTCCCCAGTGAAGTGCCTTGGGGATCTCTACCTTGCCTTTTGTTTTTTAACATTTTTATCCATGACTTAGATTAAACCTAGAAACCATTTTTGTCCAATTTGCAGATGAGACAAAGCTTAGAGAGTGAGTATTTAATATCCAGCATAACAGAAATAGAATCTAAAAGATGTTGACAGCTAGAGATCTCCTGTTGACAGGGATAAAATAGGGATGAATTTGTTCTGTTCTCTTGGTTTCAAAAAAAAAACCAAACAACTTCATTGATGTAAGATTGAAAAGAAATGCCTAGACAAGTTTGTCCAAAAAAAGATCTTGAGATTTTTAGTAGATTACAAGCTGAATGAGTCTTTTATGTGTTGGAAGACCAAGAAAAACTAATGTGATCTGGGAGGCATAATTTCCATGAATAAAGAAGTGATTATCCCACTATAATAGTTTGATAAAGAAAGAGATTTGAGAGACAGAGATGGAGACAGAGAAACTAAGAAAGGAAGGAAACAAGCATTAATTAAGTACTTCTTAATATTATAAACAGTATCTTATTTGAATCTTCCAACACAGAAAGGTAGATAAGTATCATAATCATCATCCCATAGTTAGGGAAACTAAGGCCAAAAAAAAAAACAGCCCACAGATCACAAAACTAATATCTGAGAATGATCTCTTTTTGATTCTATGCTTAAATATCTAACTGCCTAAATTAAATCCCAGTAATACAAATACAGGCAAAATTAAAGATAATATCAACCCTCAGGGAACTTACATTCTAATTCAGTTGAAAAGCACCAAAAAAAGGAAATTGAAACATCAGGAATGAGAGGTGAGGTAGAGAAGTCTGTAGAATCAGGAGTAGAGAAAAGATAAAAGTAAATGGATAATTCTGGCAGTTCCTTAAATGGAGGGTATGGAGGTAGGCGAATTTTAACAATCTTACGTGAGCCCTGGAGGGTAGAGACAGGAGTATACTGGTAAATGTTGAATAACCAGTCCTTGGGAGGTGGGAAGGATTGCTATTATGAACTTACAATTTTCACTCACAATATTAATATTTTCTCTATTCCTTTCTTAAGCCTAGAAAATCAATGAAATAATAAAGTCCTGTTTTGTATCATTTGTCAATCTCTGAATATTTACCATTTTCTGTGGTGTAAGCACTCACACTACAAATTTAATAATCATCTCACCAGGGCGAAAGCAAAGTTGGATCCATCTTCCAGGGTGAGAAGGTCCCTAGAGAAAAGTAGAGATGTATAGGGTCAGTACTGGAGCCAAGAAAGGAAATGCCTTGATCAGACTACATCTGGACCTTTTGTTTTGCTTTATTCAATTTTGTTCAGTTCTGAGTGCTATATTTTAGAAAGTACCTTGATAAACTGGAGTGTCTAAAGATGACAACCAGGATAATGAATATATTTGAGTCCATGTCATCCAAGGGTTGGTTATTGAATGGATAATATTAGAAAGGAGTCAAGCAAAGATAGTTACCTTTAAATATTCAAAAAGTGCCATGAGAAAGAATCATCTGAAATGTTCCATTTAGTCTCATAGGAAAAAAGCAAAAGCAAAGATAAAAGAGTCAAGACTAAATTCTAATTTAGTTTCCATGTCAGAGAAAACTAACAAACAATTAGAGCTATCCAAAAGCGAATCCACTTTATTGGAGGCTGTCAAGGAAAGAATGGATGAACAGTTCTTGGGCATAGTATAGTGATGATTTTGTTTTGAGTATGGGTTGGACTAGATGGCATTTGAAGACTCATAATTCTCAAATTCTGTGATTATATGACAGTTCAAAATCTTAAGGGTACCTATCATGTCCCCGCCCCAACCAAGTCTTCTCTTCTCAAGGATAAATATATCTAGTTCCTTCAAACCATCCTTATATTTAATAAGTTGCCTTACAGTATTAGTTTTTCCAATGACTTGAGGAGTAGGAAGAATTTATACTGTGAAAACCAAATCAAATAACATGCAGAGAAAATAATTTTAAAAAGCTCTGAGGTCTTGTGGCCTAGGGTGCAGTTGCAACAAATTGAATAAATATTAAATTTGAAAAATTGATCTGTTATGCCCAAGAAACAAAATATATTCTGGTCACAAGTTGTTGCTCATGTTCTGAGTTTTATAAATTTGTATTCAGATGTTGGCCCCAGTGGGTGCTAAAAAATATTCAGGTTCGATTTCTGTGTGGCAGATTCTCCTTTTGCTTTTGTTATGAGCTTGTTGTTAAGTGACACGCCTATGGAATATGCATGACCCCATGGTACTGTTTAGTGAGTTAGTTCAGGTTCATGAAGATATCTTCAGAAAATATTTGATTTCCTATGAAAAAGATAAATTCATTCCCTATGCCAATGGAAGATTATTCTAAACTTGTGTTTATAATAAACAGGCTATCTGGAGGACATTGTGAAAATGTTCTTACATTGTAATTTGTTCGTTTACTGAAAATCAACAACTGAATTCACTAGGGGCTAGAGGTCTGAATTGGATTCTGATGGGGAAGGGAGATATTCAGGGATTTTTATTGGCACAGTTTTCAGAATCAGATTTTCTGGTGACTCTCATTCTTTGACCTTTAAAATTAACTTTTTTTTTGAAACTTGAGAAGTTCTCATCAATCAATTTACCACCACTTAGCAACCCACAAGGTACTCAATAGTAAATAATGTAGGATACTAGAATTCTAGGACTAGAAAGAATCATAGAGTTCATTTGCTTTGTTCTCCTGATGTTACTGATAAAAGAAGCAGACTCAAAGATGTTATCTTGAACCAAAATCATCCAGCAAACCAAAAGAAGAGTTTCATCCAGCACCTGGGAAGCCATAATGACAAAATTATTACATCTTCTCTTCTTGTTGTCCTTCGTTCTCAAAGAAGACTAAAACAGCATCACTCTATTAGAGTCTTAACAGTATGTCTGACTATGGCTAATCAAGCCAACATGAACTTAGAATGTGCTAGTACAGGTCATATGAACAGTTGGGGTTGAATTCTCTAAATCTGTGCACCTCATGTTTCTTTTGAGCTCCTTCAATTCGAATCTCCTCATAGAGCACAGCAGCTTCTCTAATGAGGGCATGCCATGCTGGGTGGTACTGTGCCCGTGTCTCCATTGCAGCACAATCAATCCAAAGTTCTTAAAAGAGACCTTGAAAGTGTCCTCCTATGGCTTTTTCTAACCACCTTGTGAGCATTTGCCCTGTGTGAGTGCTCTATAAAACGATTTTTTGGGCAAGCATACATTTGGCATTTAAACAACCTGGCCAGTCCATTGAAATTGTGTTCTCTCTAGTAGAGTTCGAAAGCTTGGTTGTTTATTTCAAAAAAAAAAGTCAGTGTCTGGTATCTTATCTTAATAGATGATCTTCAGAATCAATTTTTGGTTCTGTCCATTATAATATTCTCACCCTGTGCTAGAGAATCAAGTTCTTTAGAATAACTCAAATTTCCATATTGCTTTAACATTGCCAAAGTGCTTTACCCACAAAAACCCTTATGCAATAAATAATGCTAGTGTTATTATCCTCATCTTAGACTTGAGAAAACTGAGAAGCTAACTGGTGAAGTGATGTTTGAGGTTTGATTGGAAATGATATTTCTCATTAACCAATTTGACAATTTTCACACCACTATTATGCATCTCATTCATTCTTAAAATATGAGGACCTAAAAATTGACCTAATGGTTTGAGGGATGGAGGAGGAATATAATCAGAAATTAAGAGTATATAAAATTAAAATATAGTAATTAATCAATCAATATGCTTTTTAAGTGCCTATTATATCTGTGGATATACAAATCAAAAATATTTCGAATGAAATTTTAGAATTACAGGTATCTCTTGGGGTGGCTAGGTGGCACAGTGGATAGAGGCGCTGGCCCTGGAGTCAGTACCTGAGTTCAAATTCGGCCTCAGACACTTAACAATTACTTAGCTGTGTGGCCTTGGGCAAGCCACTTAACCCCATTGTCTTGCAAAACTAAAAAAAGAAAAAACTACAGGTATCTCAATAGCAACTACCCTATGTTGGTGTAAGAATGGATAGTTTACTTCAACTCTCTGAACCTCAGTTTCTTCATCTGTTAAAATTGGCATAATAATATCCCAGGGCACCTACTTCTCAGAATCACTTTGAGACTCACATGAAATAATATTTGAATAGTGCTGTACAGACAGTAAAGTGCTACATAAATGTAAAATATGATGATTGTGATGTCAATCTTAAGGATAAACTAGCATTTAAGACATGATGATGAAACTGATGATATGGTATCTTGAATCTGCTTTATACTTTTCAAAATCTATTATACTGCAAATTAGGTAGAGAGGACAGTTACATGGTACAGTGGATAGAGAGTATCAAGTCTTTAGTCAAGAGGACCTGAGTTCACATTTGATGTCAGACTCTAACAGTGTGACTCTGGGCAAGTCATTTAAACCTGTTTCCCTCAATTTATTCATATGTAAAATGAGTTGGAGAAGGAAATGGCAACCCACTCCAGTATCTTTGCCAAGAAAACACCAACTGTGGTCCTAAAGATTAAGAAACAACTGAAAACATCTGACCAGTAACAACAATAATGAAAAGCTGAATTGGTAAAGTGAATAGAGTAATAGAATTGGAGTCAGGAAAATCCAAAATTAAATGCCACCTCAGACTTAACTCTGTGATCCTAGATAAGCCAGTTGATTATTCTCAGTTTATTTCCTCATCTATTAAGATATGCATAATAATGGAACCTACTTCACAAGGTGACTAAGAAGTTCAAGTAAGATAATATATGTCAAGAACTTTGCAAACCTTAAGGCACTTTATAAATTATCTTTATTGTCATTATCCAGAAAAGTATTCTTATTTTAAATTTATAGGAAATAAAACAAGATTGTTCTTTGGAATTGTTCAGTGTTTTCAAAATCTTCATGACCCAAATTGAGGTTTTTCTTGGCCAAGATACTGAAGTAGTTTGCCATTTCCTTCTCTATCTCATTTTATAAATGGAGAAATGGAGGCAACAATTAAGTGACTTTCCCAAGGTCATACTGCTAGTGTCAGTGCTATATTTAAACTCAGAAGTCTTCCTGAATCCAGATCCAACAATTTAGATACTGTGCCACCCACCTGCCCAAAGAGTAGAGGTGTTTAAAATTGACCAGTTAGGGCTGGCAACCCAGTCCTATGACTCCTAATCTGGTATTCTTTGCACTCATATTTAAATATGTTTCCTATTTGAAATTTTCAAGTAAATGTCAGCAGAGTGCTTTGTTCCTCTAAATAGGAACTAATATTTCAACTCTAAAGAAATCAACTACTTTAACTTACAATTTTCAATGCATAAAATTCTTGGTCAGAAAATTTACCATATCTCAATCTTAATCCCCCACAGAAGATTATATTTTGTTAATTTGCCATCAGGAAAGACCTGCCACCTAAAATGGAGAATTTTCCTTTAATTATCATTTACAACTAGAATTATAGTGATATTGTTTTAATCTTCAATAACAAAGGGCAAGAACCAACCAACTAACCACTGTAGACACAGGTGATTCAGTTACAAAAAAGGAAAAAATTCTGATCCTTAACATCTTTATCACTAGATATTTAATTTATTTAAATTATTTATTTATTATAAAATTGTTTATTTAATGATTATTAATTTAATATATTTTTAATGCTGTTCCATTCCCATATTTTGTTTCAAGAATCCTTCTTACTTTTATTACTTAAGGAACCACCTTATTCAGCCCTTGATGATAACTTACCAGACAGAGAGAGACACAGAGAGAGACAAAGAGACAGAGACAAAGCCAGAAAGAGAGAGAGAAAGATATAGACAGAGACAGAGAGAGACAGAGAGAGACAGAGATGGGGGAAGAGAGAGAGAGAGAGAGAGAGAGAGAGAGAGAGAGAGAGAACAGAGAGAAGAGAGAGATGTTCTATCAAATTAGATGAGTTAAAAAAGAACAAAATTATTTTGAGGATAGTGCATTTGTTATCTCAAAATCCATTTTAACAATGTTCCTTTAATGCAATTTTGTAAAATGGCACTAATACTTTGCAAATTATTTTCTTTCCCCCTGAGTTCTACTTTAAATACTCTTAGTCTAGGGCACTGAGAGTTGTTTGTATTGAAATTCTGTACCCACCCCCCCAACAGCTCAAGCTTTTACGTATGTTTTGTTTGATGGATTATTTTTAGGATTACAGTGCAAAACAGGTTCTCTGGAAAAATGCTATTTCTCACCAATTTTTGCTGTCCTTAAGGATTACCTTTCTTTGGCAGCCATGCAACTATTTCTCTTTTTCAATCCTGTAGTAATTTTCTTTGTGTACTTTGATCATCCTCAGGGAATTTGAACAAAGAAATACATCTATTACCACCTTATATAAGTATGCCTCTTTTCCCTGGATTTCAGCTAATTCCAAATGCTGGTAGATGTGTAAGCTTGACAGGTCTGATAATTATAGTCATTAGAATTCTCTGTAAATAGGAAATAAAAAACTCCCATAGAAGAAGACAGTCAACGTGGCATAATTAGCCTTAGAGTCAAGAACTGGCTTCAAATCCGGTATTCTGGCTCCTACTAGCTATATAACAGAAGTACTCACGTCTCAATGGATTGATCACTGAGCCTGAAGTCAAATGATCCGAGTTTCAATCTAGTTTCAGACACATACTAGCTATGTGATCCTGGGCAAGTCACTGAACCTCTTTACCTTAATGCACTGGAAAAGGTATCTTTCCAAATAAATCCAGTATCTTTCCAAGAAAATCCCATGGATAGCATTGGTGTGCTATTGTCCATGGGGTTATGAAGAGTCAAACATGACATAACAACAGCAAAAGTTATGTAGCATATAGGTAAATCAAGTAGCTTCTGTGTTCCAGGATACTGCAATTGGACGAGTTTATTAAGCTATAAGTAGAGACTATAGATAGTGAGATCCATCTCTCAGAGGCACCCAAGAGATACAATAGAGACCTGAAAATTGGGTCAGTAAGACCTTCAGAGTTCACATTCAGCCTCAGACATTTACTGTCAGAATGACCTTCAGCAAATTACTTAATTTATGTTTGTCTTCTCACTTGTAAAATGGGGTCATTATGAGGATCAAATAATAGAATCTTCATAAATCATTTAGCACATAGGACATGCTGATGGTTCCACACTAGAGAAAGGAAGCCTTCACATTAGAGATATCCTACCCAAATGAAATCATAGACTTTGATTCATGTAGATATTATCTATTTCTATCTCTGGAAGAAATTGAATTGTTTCTTGTTCCCTGACTGGTTTCGAATCCTTTGAATAAAAGACCACATAATCTGGATAATAGTATGAGATATCAAAAGTTATTCTATGACCCCAAACAGACAAACACACACATACATACATATATGCAAAATCTTCATTTGCTAGGAAGGTCATACTGTTTAGTGCTGAATTCCATGAGAACTGTTTTTATTCCTTTTCCTTTTTCTGCCTATCAAGCAAGATAATATCTTGTTTTTTTACTTTCATTGTAAATTTTGGAAAATATCTAGCTGATTAGGGTGTGAGTAGAATGAAAACAACATCAGGAAATTCAGTTATTGGTGATATTTAGAACTTCCTATTTCTAGGCTGTAGAGCCATCAAATGGTTGTACACATAAAGTGATAGTCCAGTTAATGAAATAGTAAATATAAACTGGAATAAAAATTACATTAGGGCTCAAGCTTAGACATGAAGTTTAGGGGGCAACTACACTAAGAGTTTGTAATAATGTTGTTACTCTGACAGGTGAAAGGTGTGCTTGCTTCCTCAGAAATGGAAAGCTGAATTGGCTGATATTCAAAGAATCTTAGAGCTGGACAAAAAGGGAACAATATGACCTCATAGTCTATTGGGAAGATATTACAAATAAATATAAGAAAAATTTTAGGAAGAAGTACAGGTACAATAAAACTCAATCACATAATGCATGATAATCCTTAAAGCACAAGCTGCTTAAGGAAGAGCTCTCTTTTTGATAAAAAATACTGGGAAAACCTTGAGAACAATTTGGCAGAAAACAGATCTAGACCATCTTATACTATCTACCTCATTAAGTTCAAAATGTGTAAATGACCTAAATGGTAAGATTAATAGCATTAGAAATTTAGAAGAGAATAAATTTAAGTAACTTTCACATAAATGACAAGGAGACTTTA